>NC_045164.1:16817817-16853874 GCF_900700415.2 Clupea harengus
TGTACAGTGTGTATTCAACTATAATATAAAAATGAATGAACATACATTTGTAATTGTTGTATTGACATGTGAATAGCTATACAGCCACATTGACCAGCTATGGCAAACATTTTGTAAAATTAAAATTGATGAATGATTCTGGGCTATCAAAAGGGCAGTGGAGAGCACCTAGTTGTATGAATTATCCTGTATTGTAAGAAGTTTAAATTCATATAATTTCAGACAATGAAATTAATATATCAAGACTTCAAAATCCAGCAATTCAGCAAAATCCTCTGAAAAATCAGATGTATGGTATAAACTTAAGATTCACTTTTTCACATGCATTTTTACAGGCTGTCAAAGTAGTATAATGGTTTAGAAGAGTAAAGGTGAAAGGCCAGTGTAAAGGTTGTGTGTATACTGTAGTGGCATTGTTGTCTGCACAAATAATGTTTCACCATTTTTTAAATCACTGTATTTTAAAATCTTTCAACCACAGCAAGGAAGAGCGTTTAAACCGCAAGAAACTTTTGTCCTTGTCAGCCCAAGATGGTCACCGTGACAAGGAACGCCCTGTCAGCAATGGTGCCGTGGGCCGTCGGCCTACCCTCATCTGTCCTGACCGTCTCAAGGACTTTGGGGCTGAGGAATACCTCGATGTGGATGTAAAATGTTTGGAAACTGAAAGTCACTGAGGCACCAGAGATCCAACTAATGTGCCCAGTCAAGCCCATCAAAAAGCGTGTCAGTGTGTGCACACCCGTAAGCAACGTTCCTGCTGAGTACCTTCGCTTTGAGGATATAAGCATGGCAGCACTTAAAATCCAATCAGGCGTACAAAAGACTCCATGCACAGTAAGTCAACCTCTGACTCAACTATACTGTCTATACCATCCTATTATACTGTGCCATCCCTTATCAGTATGAATGTACAGTACCAGTCAAAAGTTTGGACACACCTTCTCATTTTTTTTTTGAAGTTTTTTCTTTACTTTTTTTTATTTTCTAGATGGTAGATAACACTTTTTTTGTTTAGTACATCATTCCATATGTGTTCTTTCGTAGTTTAAATGTCTTCAGTATTAATCTACAATGTAGAAAATAATAAAAGTAAAGAAAACACTTAAAAAAAAATAAAGGTGTGTCCAAACTTTTGACTGGTACTGTATATATACCTAAAAGCAACACGTATCTAAAAACCCTTTCTCTCAGTTTTAGAGCCCATTCCTATTTGAACTTCTCTCTCTTGAGCTTATCTATAACTTATTGGAAAAAGTAACAGAAGTACAGCGCCTCATAGTGTACCATTCTGTCTTACAGTACTCTAGGCTGTCCAAGCAATATGGCATGGAGATCTTCATGAAGAAGGAGCACCTGAACTATACCGGATCTGTAAAAGAGAGAGGAGTACTTCACCTCCTTTCCTCCCTAACACCAGTAAGTCAGTAGTAGTTGCAGGATATGCAAGTGACTGCAATAAATCACGATTATGCATGTCGCATTCTTTTATCCTAGTTCTAGTTATCATCAAATGAGTATTAAATGCTAGAATGTAATTTCAGGACAGTTTACACATATGTGGGAGAGTTCATGGATCAGGAGTGTCCTGACATTGTGAGGTACTGGTCATCCCTCAGCTCCACACTCTGTAGCCAACTGACTGGCTTTGCTGGCAAGCTGGAGTTGTTTCTGTGTCCAAATAGGCTTATGCCATCACCAGCCAGGATTACAGGGTTGCCTTCTTGTTTTATTTATTTGCAGGACATAGTGATCTAAATGTTAACATAGGTCAGTGAAGGTTTTTTGGATGAAGAAAATAACTAATTCAGTTCACTGCTACCATTTTCAGTTTAATGAAGCACAGGGATTAGGTAGGCTACAGCATAAACATGCACTATTACTTAAATCAGTGTCAATTTCTGAATATGGTGGTATAGATTAATATAGAAAATATGGTAACTAGTTTATATATTATATGAAATAATGAGTTAAATGCATACGAGTAATTTATATAGTGTAATTGATTGACATGGTAATTCAAAGTCCTTTAAAACTGAGCAGATAAAAGAACATACAGAAATATGAGATTAAAAAAGGAAGCGTGCAAATAAGATCAGGTAAAAGAACATAGAGATCAGGGGATTTTTGCTTTGATTCCTACACCAGATGCTATCAACTGAATTGACCATGCGTTCACTTGTAGGGGAGAACCGGCAACATTCTAAAAAGAAATTGACAGGTCTATGTTCTAACTCGGTTTGCAGAATGACGATAGACTTAAAAGCTGTGAAATTTGAGTACAAAGGAGTCATACGTAATTACTTTCAGAAAGATAAGTAAGAATTACACTGTATGTTATGGTTTGTTAAAAAATGTACAAAACAATGACATGTGCCATGTTACAACCTTGACGCAGGCATAGAAAAGGTCTGGGACAGTTGTAACAATGAGCATCATGAATCCAGCAACATATTTCAAGACAAAACTCTGCTGGCTAAAAAGAAGACAATGTGCATCGATGTTTAATCAGCAACAATTCAATTACATTTTATTGCTATAGCCCCAAATAATAAAATTGTCTCAAGGTGCTTTACAGAGTCCAGGGCCTCAACACCTCTGGAGCAAGGACAAAGGCAACAAAGGGAGAGGGAGAGGCTGCCTGGCGTATGGGAATTTTGTTAATGTTTAGTTTTGTTGAGTTGTGTTTAGTGTTGTTGGCTGACATGGTGCATGGGAATTTTAGTTTTACAGGATAGCAGGAATGGCAGGATATGACAACAGTGCACAACTGGCTGGCGACAGCTGCAACATGCGCTGCATGCTGTACTCGGGATGCGTAAAGGCCCTCATACATGCGCTGTCTTTAGCCCACTGCTGCTAAATATAACAACATGGCTGACAAAAAGTATGAAGTATGTTGTGACAGGTGTCAGATTTTGATGCATTATTCAAGACTATAGGATGCACTAAAGAGGAATGTCTTTAGTCTAGATTTAAAGATGGAAAGGATAGAGGCAGGAAGATTATTCCACAGGAGAGGTGGCAGAAGGCTCTGCATCCTATTGTGCTTTTTGATATTTTTGGAATTACAAGGAGACCTGCACTCTAAGAATGAAGTGGTCTTGGTTGGCAGTAGGGGACAATTGATTCCTTAATGTAACTTGGAGCTAAGTCTTTTTGAGCTTTGTATGTTATAAGGAGTACTTTGAAATAAATGCTACTTTTGGAAGGGACAATTCTACTTTTGACAGTACAGTTGAGATATGTTCATATTTTTAGTTCTAGTAAGTGTGCAAGCAGCAGTGTTCTATAAACATTGGAGGGTCTTTATTGAGTTGTTCTGTCCTGTCAGAAGAGCATTGCAGCAGTCTCGAAGTAATAAAAGCATGGATCTTGGAGGGGTAGAACATTCTGATTTTGGGAATATTGCATAGATAAATATATGATGTCTTTGAGATCTGTTTTATGTGTGAGTCAAGTAAGACAGACATCTTGGTTGATAAATACACAGAGACTTTTGATGCTACTGGATGTTAATGAGATGCCATCGAGTGTGGGTAGCTGGCTGGATAATGTCATTCTCAATTGTTTAGGGCATACAAGCATGACCTCAGTTTTATCTGAATCCTGGAGCAGGAAGTAGTTAGTCATCCATGCTTTCACATCTTGCAGGCAAGCTTCTATCTTAGGTCGTTGTACAATTTTGTCAGGTTTCATGGATAGGTAAGGTTGGTTGTCATCAGCATAGTAAACGAAGTTGATGCCATGCATCCTTATAAAAGCAACTGAGGGAAGCATGTACAAAGAGAAGAGCGAGGGTCCAAGCACGGAGCCTTGGGGAACTCCATGACTTACTCTGTTGTGATTGGATGGCTCATGGGGAACTCCATGACTTACTCTGTTGTGATTGGATGGCTCATGGGGAACTCCATGACTTACTCTGGTGTGATTGGATGGCTCAGGGGGAACTCCATGACTTACTCTGTTGTGATTGGATGGCTCAGGGGGAACTCCATGACTTACTCTGTTGTGATTGGATGGCGCATGGGGAACTCCATGACTTACTCTGTTGTGATTGGATGGCTCACTGTGGACATGAACAAACTGAAGACGGTCAGAAAGACCTAAACCAGGATAGGGCACAGCCTTTGAGACCTAAATCAGGATAGGGCACAGCCTTTGAGACCTAAACCAGGATAGGGCACAACATTTGACACCAAAATGATGTTCAGGTTTCTGTAGCAAAGAATGATGATCTATATTGTTGAAAGCAGCACTAAGGTCTAGAAGAACCAGTATTGAAATGTACCCATGATCAGATGTGATTGGTAGGTCATTCAGAACTTTGACTGAGGCCATTTCAATTAAATTCTGTTTCATTTATAAAATTGTCTCAAGGCCTGAACCCCCTGTAGCAAAATGGCAATATGAGCAAGGAAAAGCCCACAGGAAGAAACCTTAGGCAGAACCTTGGCTCATAAAGGAGGGGGGGGCGGGGGTTGTGGCAGAAGGGGAGGCAGGATTCTAGGAGTACACCAGGTTGTGGGGGTGTTATATACAGTAGGTATTTATAGTGTTTCTCGTATTGTTTAAATGTTGTTATTGTAAAAAGTCATAAAATCGTTACTGTTATAGGAACGGAATGTTTGATTGCATTGCAGTGTTAAATGGTGTTAATGAGAAACCTTAAGTTGTTTTTATTGTTTTCAATCAATGAAGAATAATAAACTCGATTTTATTGGATAGCGGCTGCGCTGCCGTATTTGCATAAATGCGATTTGAGCTGGTGATTCTCTTCTCCTGCTTGTTCCAGCTGTCGAGTAGCTTGGTTCAACTGGGCCACAATGCTCTTTTTTATTACTTTTCTCTTGCTGGATTCTGCATCGCATTTAGCGTGTTCATTTGTAGTCTAGATTCAGTTTTTTGGCTCTCATTCCTTTTAGCAGACATTGCTCTTCTTGTGGCAGTTTGTTTCTGATTTCTGGCATTTGTCCCTTGGCAAGGTAGCCTCGCTCTCAATGATGGCAGTAAGGGTGGGAAGGTCCAGTGACAAAAGCGCTTAAGGACTGTGTCCAAATCTGTGACTTTGCAGTCTTTCAGGGTTTCAATTCTGGACTTGTCTTGTGCCTCTCTTGACCTATGGGATGTGGTACTCTCCATTATTGCTGTGGGCCTACCTCTTTTTTGGTCAGTTTTACTAATCCACCTGCTGTCACCATCTGGTTCACCTGGCTATAGCCACTTGTGGTTGCTTGACTGTAGTTGCTGGCTGTGGGAGACATGTTGTTGCTGCTGCTGGTAGCGGTCCACGGATCCATGTGCCACTGTGGGTCGAGGCTGTGTTGTGGGGGTCTTTTGATCGGCCTGGGACCACTCCAGTAAGGCCTCCAATGTTGTCTGCATTAATGTTGTCCATATTATAGCTCCAGTCTCCAAGCACGATTCGTTTTAGTTTATAGATCATAAGATGTTATCTGTTATCTGCTATCTTTTGGTTCATCTGTCATGGACTGCACCTTTTGTATGCTCTGCGGGGCTCCCTTCCACTGGGAAGACCTGTTTTTTCTGAAAATACTGGTGTCATAATTTTGGGGAATTTTTTGGGTTTAAAATCTAATAGTGTCATTTTCCTGGGGTACATCTAAGAGTTTCTGTGTCTAGATTTAATAGTGTCTTAAAGCCAGGCCTTCTTTTTCTAGGCAAATTTCTCATTGCCTTCTTTTTCATTTCCTCATGGCTAAGGGGTTTGAAGGGAGGGTCCCAACACCAGTACAACCTGCTATCTTTCCACATCGATATGGAACTTTTTCAGTTGATTGATTTTTAATTAGATTATCATAGGGTGACTCTTTTCCTTTGTCGTATGCTAAAGTGCTCAATTCGATCTCATCTTCTAAGAGTTCCTTCTCTATTCGTACTGGGATTTTGCCTCATTACTTTAGCATCATTTGGACCAGTAGGAGCACACAGCATGACACAGCTATACATTACAGCTATCATTAGCACCATCCCTATCGCTACCTCCAGTGGCGGCTGGTGGTTTTTAAAGTGAGGGAGGAAGGACTGCGCGCTTGGTTGCCATTGGCCTGCTTATTCTGTTGGTGGCATAAGTATGTGAGATACAAGTTGTTTCAGGGTGTTTTTGTGAAATACAGTACAAAATAGCAGGCAGGGATCAAATTGATACAAAGCCACCAGTGTGGCACCATTGTACTTTGAAAGCTGGTGGGCAGCATGTCTTTGGACTAGACAAGGCCAGAAGGAAAGGATGCAAAGCCAATTAGTCAAATCAGGCCTACTCTTGATTTGAAAAACTAAATACAAAATTCTGGGCCTATCATTGGGCCTATTTCCCCCCCTCAATTACTGAAGCTATTGGTTATTATTTGACAAATTTTATTTTCAGCTGCAATTGTTTTAAGAAAAATTCCATTTGGATGTTGCTCCTGGCCTCTCTTCCAGGTCTGCTGTATGATCTGTCAGCTCTTCTGCATGACTCGTCATTTCTCTGCCTGTTACATCCGTACTATCACTACTTATTTGCGACCTGGAGGTTTGCCTAGGCATTGAATCGGTGCTTTCTCGTCTGGGCGCTGATGTAGACTGCTCTGTTGCCTCGCTGCCAGCCTCTGAGATCGCAAGACTTTCTGCGGTGCAGTTTCCCCAGCTTCTTCTGTAAACTGAATTGTCTCCTGTGGGTTCTGTATGGGTGGTCTGCATTGCAGCAATGATTAAGATAAAATTAAAATGTGTTACCTTCAACCTTGAGTGCAGTTGCTAAACGAACCTTAAATAAACCTTCTTTCCCACTTTCTTTTGAACACTCTGACGTACACCCAGTCTCCTGGACATATCCTCTGCAGATCTTCGGACGCCTCAGCACTTCTGCCTTCCGTGGCTCCCTTTACCTGTTAGAATATATCTTTGTGGATTTTAGTCAAGTCGGTTACATAATCTGACCTCTATGAAACGGCACAGGCATGGGTCGACCCGTAAGCATTTCATGCCGTGTTAGATGCGGTTAGTACATATTCTCATAGGCATTAGTGCTAGGGGCAAAGCATTCATTCAATTGAGCCTACTCTACTATATGCTATTCCATTATGTCTGTGATTATTTTAGCCAGCTATGCCTTCAAAGTTGCATTTGTCTGTTCTACAGCCCCCTGAGACTGCGGATGATACACACACCCAAACCTGCTGTCAGGAAAAAAAAACCTCTTTACATAAGAGCTTTGCCACTGACCTAGTGTCTTGTCTCACCGTGGGTGTTGCCTCTATCCATCTGCTGAAACGACAGACCACCACCAGAATGTACTTGTACCAATGTAGGTGCCGTCCCTGCCCCTCCTGCCGCCTCCTTAGCAGCTTTGTCTTTCACAACAAGTCTGCCTGTTTTTGAATTATGGCTACTGCTATGGGTTGATGCGTGGCCTCCAACACTTAGGGTGATGGCTTCCGACGTGTCTGATGGGCATACCATCAGATGTACAGCAGCATCTCTGTTTCCAAAACATTGCCATAAACATGGCAAACTCCAAATGCGTACGCCCGGATCTTTATATACATTGATCCGTCTTCCCTTTGCCAAATTGCTTGAATTGATCTCAGCAAGCTGGGCAGAGCATGGCTGTGCAATCTTTACGGTTTGAACTCTTGAAAATGTTTCATCAGCGTTTAATTAAGACCTTTGTCAGGTTTTTAATGGCACACACGACACATTGGAACACACACGTGCATATATGGAGGCGACACAGGACACACACACACACACACACACGCAGGTAAGCCTGAGGTCGCGGTGAATTTATTTTCTGCTTTTTCCCGTCCTGGACTGTCCTTCCTCAAGGACCCCCCAGGAGCAGTGGGCAGCTTGTAGCGCCCGGGGACCAAGTGAAGTGAACTGTCCATCTTTTGGTCAGGGATGGACATGTGTTCTGTTATTTTGCATGTTTTTTCTGTTGGGGTTCTTAGTAGAGGAAACCCCTTGTGAACACGGGGAGAACATGCAAACTCCTTAACTCCATAACCTGCGTGAGTACCCGTGGCATCTCTAAAACAGGAATTATTAGTATATTATAAATAATTATTATAAATTATTATATTATAAATAATGTGAGATCTGCTATTATAAGTCGGCTGAGTAGATCTTAGTAGACGTGCATTCCTTAAACACTTGAGTAGTTTGCACAGTCATGAGGAGCTCCGTCACAGGGCAACACCAGCCTGGTCGCGTGGTTCACTGAGTTCAGGTGCTGAGAGGATTACCTTGTATCCTGTTTGTCTAGCCTGTGTTAAAATGAATCGTGGGCTTGTCAGTAGAGAATGTAGCTGATGGGACGTATACATAATCATTGAATGCCCTATTGTTAATGATGAGGCCTGCTGTAAGGCAAATACTGCGGCTGCTAGACCCTGATAACATTGTCCAACTTGGTGCTACAATATGCCAATGCCTGTTTTCCTTTTGTTGTTTTCTTGCATTAGCACAGTGCTTGCATATTCTGACCTCTCTGCTACATATAGATGGAATGGCTAAGAATAGTCAGGATTCCCTAACGCTGGGGCAGAGAGCATATCTCCTTTTAATGCCTCAAATCCCCCCTCTGCCTCTTCTGTAGCTGGGCTGTGTTGTTAACTTGACCTGCTGTTCTAATCATAGCCCTCAAGGAGGCCATCTTAAAAGTATAGTCACAGATCCATGGCCGGCTGTCAATGTACATAGTCTTTTTGTTGATCAAATCTTCCCAGCATGTACTGTACATTAATCATTGTGCAGTTGTTGTTCATTGTACCAAAGGGTACAATGATATGCCAGTGTTGGTGTTCTTCCACCTGTTTTCATCTGTGCTAGAACCCATGGTTCCCACATGTTCCACATGTGATGTAACCTGGATTCTTGGGGGTGGATACGCATCCAATATATCCGTGGTTCATCAGATTGGTCAGCTTTTCGGGCGGCCATCATAGGTAGCATTTTCATGGGCACTTCTCGTGGGAAATCAACATAGAGGCCATTTTGGGTGAACATAATGTTTGCTTTTAAAGGGCACAAATGATCTCTTCCTAACAAGTTAACTGGGATGTCCACAGAATATAGTGATGGTGCAACTATGGTCTTTCCTGCAATCACTATTGGGATGGGTTGTGTTGTGTTGTGTGATATGCACCTGTGTCCACCATAAAAGTGTGTTCTTGGTCGTGTCTCACTACGGGTATGGTGTGTTCATCATGAGACTGTGTTGAGATAGCTGGTAGTGTCGTCTCCCCCTCAGGCTTCTCTGGGCATCCCTAGTAGCAGATGTCACTTGTGTTTTCCCATGGGTTGGTTAAGCCTTCTCACTTGTGATGATGACCCATTTGCCTGCAGCCCCAGCATTCATTGGGAGGTTGTTCATTCGGGTTGGAGGCTGACTGAGAAAACACCAGTTCCAAGGGTTCAGGGGTATTCTCCCCAATGTGGTCTGCCTCCTCGCTGCATAGGTCTTCCTCTGCCTCCTATTGGGTTCACATTTACCTGAATCGGTGGCAAAACTGGAAGGACTGTAGGGGCCTAAGGTGTCACCTTTTTTTCCTGTTCCTTTTGTGTCTAAGGTGCTGCTAGATGCTTGTGGCAACACTGGAGCTGGTTGGGCCGATTCTTCTGGAGACCTTGTTTGTGACCTTGCCACTGTCACCACAGGAGCTTGGGTCTTTGCCTTCTCTTTGTCTTTCTTTTGTTTAACCAACTCTCCTATTTGAAGTTGGGTCAATTTTGTTTCTTGCTTCTCCCTTCGGTGGTTTTCCACATGGTGGACTATGTGCTCTGAAAACAGTGACCACTCCATTTTCGTCAGCCCCCCCCCCCCCACATTGTCCAGACGTTTCTGTGCCTCGGGTGGCTTCTTCACCATTAATATAAACAGGCTTTGTGTAGTCTGATTAGCATTCCACACACTTCCAGTCTCATCCTTCTAATTGCGTTGGAAAGTGTGACACTCGTCAACACTTCCCCTTCCAGTTTGGAAGGATCAATGTTCTCTAAATATTGCTTGCACAGCTCCACCCATATTCCTGGATGGAATGCCCCAAACACCAGGTCGTCCGTTGTGTTTCCAAGGCTGGCCCCATGGAATATTTCTTCTGTTATCGTTTATCCAGCCATATGTATGAGCAAAGTGTAACGAGCCAGCTCACGGGCACGAAACATAAAGGGGAGGCCACGCAGAATATTTGATATAATAATAATAAGTTATTTATTAAGGGTTACAAGTATATAGTTATCTATTAATTATAGGAAAAGGTGTGGTGAATGTCAGTGTTGTGGAGAGAAACAAAAGATGTAATGTAAAGTCAGTTAAATGGTAATATAAAGCAAACGACGACGACGACGACGACAATCCAAATCCAACGAGTATCCACAAATCCAATTCCTATCCAAACACCAACGACCAATCCAAAACTCCAATCCAACGCTTTCCGAATGCAGTCTGCTCAGGGCTTTTGTAGCCCCTCCAATTACTGCTACACCTGGTTCCAATCACCTGCTACACCTGCTCCCAATCACCTGCTTTAGAGATAGACAGAACAGGCATGCAAATCTCATTGGGGCGGGGCCTAGACCCGCCAGGGTCGTAACAAAAGCTTTCATATCTCTCAGTGCCAATCGTACTCCTGCCATACTCTGTTCTAATGCTGAGATCCATTTATTTGCTCCATCTGTGAGGGTTGGCAGTCTGCCCGCCAGTCCCACCATGTCCATAAATGACCATGGTAAATAGGAACGAATTCCTCCTTTTATCACCATGGGACACATCTGCCCCAGTGCATGTACCCTGCTCTCTGTTTGGCCTGTCAGTCCCGCTTCAGCAGTAACATGCTCCTCAAGTATCTTCCCGTTTCTGAGTGTCATTGGCTGCTGGATGTATTCTTTTTGTACCCACTCATCCGTCACTTGCCACTGGTATATCTCCTCCTCATCACTGGATTCATGGTCAGGCATGGTCTTTCGGACGGGCCCTTAAGGCGTTCCAGTCAGGACAGCCAGTTCCCAAATCCTGCCGTCGTTGGGGTCCTGAGAGCATGACACAGGTACAGGGGTTGATGTCTTTTCTTCATAGGAGTATGATTCTCTCACTCCCGGAAATTGGGATTTACGTTCTTTCATCAAGTCGTTTAGAGATTTACTCTAAGTAGGCTTGATAGCTTTTTTAAGGAGAGGATTAACTACTGCATGTTTGAGACAGGATGTCTCTGTACCTGAGGACAGACCGTTGTTAATGAGAATACACACCTACAGAGTCCAAAACTTGTTTCAGGAGCGAGATATAGAGCGAGAAGGTTGTTGTGTATTAAGTGGGAGAGAGAAATGGGTTTGATGTGATTTAGCACAGTGGAGTTAACCCGTGTCCAGTGCAGGCAGGGTGAGAAGTCATGAAATTGTCAGGGCTGCGTTTCCTGATAAATGTGATTCATGAAGACTTGAAAACGTTTTACTTTTCTACAGGTTTAAAATCTCCTGTGAGATATACCTTCCTTAAGAGGCTGAACACATGTTTCTGGCATCAATTGTCATTCACGTAGGTTTGAGCATGTGCGATGTCAACTTGTGAATTGAACTTCCACCCTTTGGCATGGCTGGTACTGACCGTGTTGATGACTGTAAAGCAAGTAGTGTCTGCCTACCCCCAGAAGGTGTTTGCTTTTCAGTTCTATGAAAACAAAAACAAGTTTAGGAATTACTGATCCCATCCATTACTATGAAACTCTAAGAAAACCAGGTCCAAGCACTGATATAGTCTTACATGCACTACAAGATTACAGTACAGTACATGTATACATGTATTGCAGTTACAGCAATTACATAGAAAATGGATGCAGTTGTGAAATGGCTCACTATATGTATGGCTGCACTTATTGTCCAGCTTCATCATAGCCCCACATATGAGCACATGCCGGGGTAGTTTGTGGTCTTTTTCTTCTTTGTCCTCTTCCTCATCTTGATGCTCCTCCACCACCCCTTTGGTCACACTTACATTGTAGGATCCATTGTTCTAAAGCGTAATGGCACAACAATGTCCCTCATTTATTGACTCGTCAATTTTGATAGGTATGTTAATCATTTTGTGGCTTTGTGTTTCTACCATGAAAAAAAGGTGTGCTCATTGAGTTGAGATGCTGATAACTTGATTTAATTTAATTGATAGCATGAGCGTACAGTGCATATAATTGTTCATTTGACCATTTTAGTAAGGGTATAGGTTTTCTTGCTGTGGAAAATGGTCATAGTTTATTAGCAATCATAACAAACTATACTAAGCTAACTAACTATGAAGTTAAAACAGAGACTTTTTTGGCATTGACAAAAAAACTAAATCGGCACTGATGAAAAAGCTTTGGGCACTGAAAAGATGTTTTGATGTTTTTTTGTTTATTCTAATTTCAGTGTGTTTAGGTTTTTTTATGCTATTACTAGTTCATGGATAATTTAACACTTGATGATAAATTACAATACCTAGCCAAACTAGAAAATATTCTCATTGAAAAAGCACATCAGAATAAATAAAAAAACATCAAAACATTTTTTTTGTCAAAGCCGATTTTAAAATCTCTGTTTTGGCTCCTTAACTAGCCATCGATACTTTGCAAGGCAAGTCTGCTGGCTGTTTGATAGTGTTAAACAAATTCCCTATAATGCCTCTTCAACTATAAAAAAATAAATACAAATACTGCACTGTAGAAGTACAGAACAGGTCGTTATTCTTGTTCTTATATGCATATTTCCCCCCTTGTCTTCTGGCAGGAGCAGCAGAGGAAAGGTGTGATTGTGGCAACAGACTGTAACTTCTCCCTCGCTGTTGCTTATCACGCCGCTGAACTGCGGATTCCTGTGTTTGTCATCATGCCGGCGAACAGCTCCCAGTCTCGACTGCGCATGTACCGTGAATACGGGGCCATGGTGATCTCGTATGGCAGCACGGCACACGACTCTCAGTCCCATGCACACCATCTGGCCAATGAGAATGGTTATCTATGCCTTGAGGAGTGAGTCCCAATCATGCACACACACACACACACACACACACACACACGCACACACACACACACACACACACACACACACACACACACACGCACACACACACACACACGCACACACACACACACACACACACACACACACACATACACACACAGCCCCACCAAACACACACACACACACACATACACACACACACACGCTCACACACACACATACACAAATGATTCAACACAAGATGTGATCATTTTCTCTTCATTCATTCTTGTAGGGATGACAGTGCAGTGTACTTGGCAGGACTGGGCACAGTGGGCATCGAGATCTATGAGCAAGTGCCCAAACTGGATGCAGTCATCATCCCTGCAGGTGGGCAGTGTGGCCTCCTAGCAGGTACAGCTGCTGCAATCAAACACCTAAACCCCAACATAGCAGTCATAGTAAGTGTGCTTGGACCATTACAGGCAAAAAAAAGTTGAAAATGTATTTCTACTTATAATTGAGATGTACAAAAGACAGTTAAGTCGATATTTATGTTGATAAGACACGTTTCACATTTAGTAAAAGTACAGGTAATATGTCTTAGAAATTCATGGGTCACAACCGGGTGCAACAGAACTGTGCCAAGCATATTCAAATATGACTGTTGCGGTTTGAAGAAGAATATGCTCATGATTATGCACAACTTCCACAGGGAGTAGAACCAGAGGAGTTTCCCCTCTTGCTCCAATCTCTTAAAACCGACTCCCCAATTAAGGATCTCTATGGCAACCCCAACAGAAAGCTCTACAGAGGTATGAGTTCATGTGTTTGTTGTTGTGTATGCATCGTGTATGGGGTGATCACTTGGTGTGAATCTTGTGATGGAACTGTTTGTCTATACAGGGCTTGACATTAACAGTTGCCCGGGTTGCACTTGGCAACCAAATTGATACAAGTGGCAACCATTTCATTACCCCTGTGGCAACTGCATTTTCATTGTATTTTTATGATATTCATGAATAAAATAACATTCTCGGTGACGTCCGAACAACGTTGCGCTCTGCAACCATTTTGTTGGATTTGACAACCAAAAGCTCATGCCTGGTTGTCAAGCGTGGCAACCACTTTTTAACATCAACGTTGAGCACTGCTATAAATATAGTGAATGGCGTCATATTCCTGTGACTGGACGTTTTTTGGCCACTTTGTTCAAATTAAAATACATTTTGAAATGGCCACTTAAATCAGCAATTTCATTATTCGGTGTGAAAATGCATTTTGAAATTGCCAATTTAATACACAAAGTGACAATCCTCAGCTCAATTTGAATCATTTTGATTCAAAATCAAATGTCTTGTATCACTTGTATTAACATGTCATTTACAAAGACAGAATCTGTCAGAATCTGTCAGAATACGTCCGCAAAGGTATCAAAGTAAGTGAAACAGGCCCGCCAGTCTTTTACATTTACATTTAAATGTCACCACGCTCTTTTGGTATCAAAATGTAAAATTAAATTAAATCTGACAGTCTTCTTATCAAGGCAGGTCTTCAGTTAGGACATCATTTCCTCAGTTGGTCAGTGACTCTGTTGACTTGAATCCCTTCAGTCAAATGATTTGTTCAGTCACACAAGGGGACTTGAGTGTGGCAATGCCTCTAGGCCATTGGTTCTCAACTCGAAATCTAGTGCCTACTTTTATCCCTGCATTCATAGGACAATAGCCTATATCTGAGAGATTGATTCGAAATATATATTTTTTATCACACTGTTGAGTAATCTGGGGACTATTTGTGTCACCTGTTTCCCAACTTAATGATTCAAACTTCACGTTATATTCTTCATCAAATGAGCTCGTTATACAAACATACATGTTGATTTCTTTACCACTCACAAAACTATATTTCACACAGCTAATCCCAGTCACATATTAACCAGAGAATACAAGATTATTCCTTTACCCAGCGATATAACTAGAGAAATTAGCTAAACGTTTTACTTGTCTAACAGAATTCAGAATTCTAACACAAAGATACATCTAGCCCACCCATGGCATCCCTGTAGACTGCTAGAGAGTTGAAGCTCTCCGCCCAATCATATTACAGCACTACTCCGTCCAATCATATTACAGCACTACTCCATCCATCCAATCATATTACAGCACTACTCCATCCAATCATATTACAGCACTACTCCACCCAATCATATTACAGCACTACTCCATCCAATCATATTACAGCACTACTCCACCCAATCATATTACAGCACTGCTCCACCCAATCGTATTACAGCACTACTCCACCCAATCATATTACAGCACTACTCCACCCAATCATATTACAGCACTACTCCACCCAATCATATTACAGCACTACTCCACCCAATCATATTACAGCACTGCTCCATCCAACACTTCAGACTCTCTTCAAGTGCTCCCTTTTCCCTTTGTGATTGAAGCATGTGAACCGTGAAGACTCACTTTTCCACTCTAGGCTCTGTTCTAGGCTATGGTAAAAAGGCTCTGCTCTAGGCTATGGTAAAAAGGCTCTGCTCTAGGCTATGGTAAAAAGGCTCTGCTCTAGGCTATGGTAAAAAGGCTCTGCTCTAGGCTATGGTAAAAAGGCTCTGCTCTAGGCTATGGTAAAAAGGCTCTGCTCTAGGCTATGGTAAAAAGGCTCTGCTCTAGGCTATGGTAAAAAGGCTCTGCGCTTGGCTATGGTAAAAAGGCTCTGTGCTAGGCTATGGTAAAAAGTTGGCAGTTTCATATATTGAAAGCAAGTGCTTCCACAGTCAACTATATGTGTGTTTTGTGTATTATCAATAGTGAGGTGGCCACCCCATGTTTGGAATGTGGGATAACTTGGGGAGGGGGTGAAGGTTGGGGAAAAGGTGCAGGCAACGGTGTTTTATTCAAAAATATATCATTTATTTAACAGAGGAGCACTCCAAAGGAAAAAAACCATGTCACAACCATGCAATGGTGTCGGCATCTGAACTCACGCCAACCCTTATGTCACACAGATCAATGTCCATAGCAGTACGGAAAGGGTTGTTAACTGAATATGTGGACATGAATAACCTGGAGTTCGTGTGCGTGTTCGTGTGCGTGAGTGTCCAAAGTCTCTCTCCTGCGCTCAAGGGGCAAGGCGAGTCACACCAAATTCTGACGGGAGTGCGACGCGGTGAGAAGGGGGTATTTCACCGTCACACAACCTTAGTGCCTGACCCGCTCTCATTCAGCAGACTTTTCATTTCATCTTAAACATGTGTGCAGCACTCCTACTCATAAGGCTGAAGGTGTCTGAAACAGAGGTAAACAATGACACAAAGCAACAAATACCAGGCCCATAACACCCCCACCCATAAAAAGCTTGCCCTACGGCAACTAACCCAAAAAGAACAGAAACCATATCCCCTATAAGCCTGTGAACGTGGCAAACCTTCAGGTCGTATCCCTGCAAGAACAAACTCCACCGCATTAATCGCTGGTTGGAGTACAAACCAACAGTGGTGCATATACATATACATCAAAGTGACTGAAGGCAAGAATAAGTGGCAACGCTTCCTTTTCAATAGTAGAATTGTGCTTTTGGTGGACATCAAATTTCTTTTAAAAAATAGCACAGAGGATGTTCCACTCTGTGAATATCATCCTGCAGCAACACAACTCCAGTTCCCAGATCACTATCATCCACAGCCAGCTGTAAGAGCTGGACGAACCCCGGAGCTGCAAGCACAGGGGCATTTCTCAACGAAGGCCACAGGTTGGATAGATTACTGCCTTTTATTGAGTACAGCACAATCAGCAACAACATGTCCTGGTTTCTTGCAATAGAAACACAGTCTCTCTAATGAAGAGGCCACAGAGGTCTTTTTGGAAACAGGCAGACACCGGAGATGTTGATTTAAAAGGCAGCATCTCAGAGAGCAGGCCTCTTCCCCTGTTATCTGGGTGCTGACCCACAGTAAAGCTGATTTTATGAGTGAGGACAAACTCCACTGCGTGTATAGCAGCTTGATCCGAGGTCACTGCTTTCTGCTCATTTAAATACACACACAGCCTCTGGCAAACAATTCTTGAAATCTTCTGAGAGCTGTTGGAGCTGTTCTTTAGAGTCAGCTTCATGAGATAAACACCTCCTGTTGAACAAATTCTCTTTCTCTCTTGCAAATTCAACATAAGTTTGCCCATCTTGCTTCATATAGCTCGTGAAACACTGACAATAAGCCCCAGGAAGGAACCAGCTCATACGCTTTCAGAATAGCCTTCTTAACCAAGTCATAATTTGAATATGCCTCATGTGCCCTCCCCACAAGTAGGCTCTGTAAAAATAATGTCCAAGACCGTTTAGGCGAATTGGCAGCCACACGTTCAAAAAGAGGAAAGCACCTCTCAATCTCCTTCTCCTGAAAAAGAGGAACTAATCTAATGTGGCTAGCCACATCAATGTTCACAAGGTTAAGAGTTCAAAAGTCTTGGCCAGAAATCTTTACGATCTTTAAGAAGTCTCAGCACCTCTAAAAAAAGAGCACTTACAGTACTTACATTCCTGCACTTTTGTATTTATTATGTAAAGTAGTATTTATTGTTACACTAGGTCTCTATTGCTCGTAGCTTGATTGTTCTCTCATTTCTACGTCGCTTTGGATAAAAGTGTCTGCTTAATGACTAAATGTAAATGTAAATACAATTCTACAAAGAAATATGAATTTATGCCCATTATGTTACAGCCCTGCCTTCAACCCTGTGCAGAGAGGGTACTACATCAGAGCATAGCCACTGTCAAGAAGACATCTGGTATAGCTATAATTCAATTCCTATTGACTTTTTGTTTAATTCGTCATTCTGCGGTTGTTTATTATTATTGAATATTCATGTGAACAGTTCTCTTTCAGCAGCCTTTCTGTTGAATTTTAACATGTTCCAGCGCTCCTACTCATAAGGCTGCTGTTACAACCCTTGCTCATAGGGAAGTAACATAATGAGAACACAAAACCCCAAAACCCCCAAACCCCCAAACTGCAGGTAAGCAACTGCACACTGTGTGAGAGAGACGGTGAGAGGGGTGTGGCCAGTTCTTAAAGGCATCTGACCCCTGAGGGTAATTGAGACCCAAGGTATCTGAAACAGAGGTAAATCAATGACATAAAGCAACAAATACCAGGCCCATGACAGCGGGTGTGCCATTGCACTACAGAAAACCTAATGGTCACTCCTCTACATGTATCTGACCTCTACTTTTTTGACATATTCTGTGCGTCTCTTGGTACATCCTATTGTTCCTTCTCCTGTGTAGCTTTGCCAGAAGTCTCTCATTATTATTATCATTGGTTGCATGATCTACCCGAGTTCATTCATTATTATTCTCCTTGGTTGCATCTACCCAAGTTCATTCTTGTTGTTAGAGATATAGATACTCTTTGCCCCACACTGAGCTTTGGTGTGGATACTGTATGCCCTCAGCACACAAGATCTGCTCAATCTAATCTCTGTAACCCTTGGCTTACTGATAATATTCATAAAGTACGAACTTAGAACTGCTGAGAGAAAATGGCGTAAATCCAGAGATGCGAGTGATTGCTTGTTAACTGTCAGTCTCTGTTATCTCCCATTTCTTCTACAGTCACCGTTGCCAAAAAGGCATTCTACGAAGAAAAAGTTAACAAAGTCAGACAGTAGAAAACTCTTTTCTACTTTCAACAATCTCCTTAACTCTCTACCTCTGCCATCAGTTACCTCTCTCTTTGCTGATCATTTTACAACTTTTTTACTTCAAACTTTGCAGCCATTAGTGCGCAATTCTCTCTACACATTTGACCTCATCTGGACATTGGAGCAACGTTCATTCTCATTCATTCTTCCTATTCAATAAAGAAATAACTCTAGTTGTCTGACAACATGTCCTCAGCATCCTATTCAATGAAGAAATAACTCTAGTTGTCTGACATGTCCTCAGCATCCTATTCAATGAAGAAATAACTCTAGTTGTCTGACAACATGTCCTCAGCATCCTATTCAATGAAGAAATAACTCTAGTTGTCTGACAACATGTCCTCAGCATCCTATTCAATGAAGAAATAACTCTAGTTGTCTGACATGTTCTCAGCATCCTATTCAATGAAGAAATAACTCTAGTTGTCTGACATGTTCTCGGCATCCTATTCAATGAAGAAATAACTCTAGTTGTCTGACAACATGTCCTCAGCATCAAATTCAGACCACCCTCCTCTGGTCCATCTCACTTATACTGTATGCTCTCATGCGTGAAGTCAATGCTTCACTCAGCTCAGGAAACTTTGCTAAACTTGTCCAAATGTATTCTAGGGGGTTTAGCCTGTATTTAGATAGGACAGTGAAGAGAGATAGGACATGAGTGGGAGAGAGATTAGGAGTGGGATTAGGACTGGACCTCATACATGTTAGGATGCCACCGCTTTCACCACAGATCCACTCAGATCAGGTTATTTCTAATCTAGGCTATTGCAATGCAAGTTTAGCGGGCCTGCCTGCATGTGTGGTGACTGAATCATTATCCCAAAGGATGCCATAAAGGGACTGCTCTTGTTGCCCTGGTTTGAATTTCCGGACCCAGTTGGCTTTATATGTAATGACCATATTGACTTTTGGAAAATGTCTTGATCATACATTACGATAGTATTGTACCCCCAGCAGGTATCTGCCTTTCAGTTCAACCAGACAAAAAATATAATTTGGCAATTACTGATGTCATTCATTTCTGTATAGAACTATGAGAACAAGGTCCAAGCCCTGATAAAGTCCTTACATGCATTACAAGATGACAGGACATTACATGTATACATGTATTGCAGTTACAGCAATGCAAACGACATGGACAATGGAGCAGCTGTTACAGTTCTTCTCAATTGCTTACACACATTTTTTGAAAGAATACCTAATTTTCTCAGAACTCTGAACACAAATCCAAAAACCACACACACAAAATGCAAAACCCTACATATCTCCTGCAAAATGCTACTTTGCCTTCAAAAGAATGTTATTTCTCCTCAAAATGGTATTTTGTGTTCAAATGACACACACAGACCATCATAGTATGAGTAGACATTTCTAAGAACCAATTGAACACTGATGTGCTGAATAGGAAACACTACTATGAATGGGAAAACACCAGTATGAAGGCCTTATCAGGAGCATTATGCCTTTTCATGTTCAGTGTTACTGTACGCTTACTCCTGTTGTAAAATATAACTGTATAATGCTTTTACTCAAATATAAAACAACACACAAATATACAGTAAGTAAATATTTCTTTATTTTTTCCAAAAGTGCTGTAGCCTATACATCACAGTAAACACAACTGGATGTGTAAATGATTTGCACAGAACAAACAATAGAAAAATAGGCCAGTACAGTCAACAAAAAAAGAAAGAATGTCGTCCTCCTCTTACTCTCACTCCTCTGCCTCTCTGATCACCGCTCACTTCAATGTTGCCATCCATTGTTCTCCAAACCAGGAGCTCACCTGTGGCCCTTATCTTGCTAAAGCTTTGCTTCCAAATTGCACAACAGCCTTGGAAATGGAAGTTTTGCCATTTGAATGGCAGTGTGTTCTGTCTGAACACAAGGAGATTTGGCATTGATGAAGTGTGCAAAATAGAGAGGATTGTGTGTAGTGTTTTGAAGAAAGTGTGGTTTAGAATTGAAATCTGGGTCTAAAGCAGATCATTGTGTTAGTGTTTTGAAGAAAGTGTGGTTTAGAATTGAAATCTGGGTCTAAAGCAGATTATTGTGTGTACTGTTTTGAAGAAAGTGTGGTTTAGAATTGAAATCTGGGTCTAAAGCAGATCATTGTGTGTAGTGTTTTGAAGAAAGTGTGGTTTAGAATTGAAATCTGGGTCTAAAGCAGATCATTGTGTGTAGTGTTTTGAAGAAAGTGTGGTTTAGAATTGAAATCTGGGTCTAAAGCAGATTATTGTGTGTACTGTTTTGAAGAAAGTGTGGTTTAGAATTGAAATCTGGGTCTAAAGCAGATCATTGTGTGTAGTGTTTTGAAGAAAGTGTGGTTTAGAATTGAAATCTGGGTCTAAAGCAGATCATTGTGTGTAGTGTTTTGAAGAAAGTGTGGTTTAGAATTGAAATCTGGGTCTAAAGCAGATCATTGAAGAAACTCCACCACCCCTCTAGTATCTTGCCATTTCCATTGTTCAAAAGCATATCGGCACACCAATTTACATAGTTTATTGATTCTACCAATCTGATTGGTGTTTCAATAATTTTGTGGCTTAGTATTTTCACCATGTAAATTGTGTGCTCATTGAGTTCAGATGGTGATGACTTGGGTTTATTGTATTGATTGCATGTGTTTGCCAAATGAGTACAAAGTGCAAAGAATGATCGATTTGACCACTTTAGGTTATTAATGTTTACAGTTATGAGAAAAGTATGTATCTTTTGAGAACTGAGGTAAGGGTTTAGGATTGCTTGCAGAGGGAACCGGTTATACTGTGTGCTCATTGAGTTCAGATGGTGATGACTTGGGTTTATTGTATTGATTGCATGTGTTTGCCAAATGAGTACAAAGTGCAAAGAATGATCGATTTGACCACGTTAGGTTATTAATGTTTACAGTTATGAGAAAAGTATGTATCTTTTGAGAACTGAGGTAAGGGTTTAGGATTGCTTGCAGAGGGAACCGGTTATACTGTGTTAGAAATTGGGAAAAAAAACTTTAAATGAAAGTATTGACATTCAGTTTGAATCAAAATAATTTAAGGATTTTATTGCCACTTTGTATATTGCATGGCCAAGTACAAAATGCATTTTCATGTTGCTAAACCAAATTTCACATTGAATTGCCAATTGTGATATGTGTTTTCATATTGCATGACCAATTTGCACATTGAATTTCCAATTGCAAAATGCTTAATAATTTGAATAAAGAGGCCAAAAAACTGGCATAGTTAAATTCATGTGACATTGAAATTTCAATAAGTTTAAACAGAATCTTCTGCTCCTCAGATCTGGTAGAGCATTCCATGGGGACTAACACTTTCCAAATTGCCAAGAAGCTTGTGAACAAAGTCGTCTCAGTGAGGTATTCCATACTCATTCATTGTTACTCTGACTTCCCATTCCCTGTTTCATGTAACTCAAAGATGATGGAGAAAGCAATGTCTGAAAAGTACATACACCTTGAGACTATACTACAAAATCATTTTTCGTTTTATTAAGGACAACTGTTGGGAGGAAGTAGTAGTAGTTTATTATGAAGTTTACATTTACATTACATTTATTCATTTGGTAGACACTTTTATCCAAAGCAGCTTACAGTTGAGGAACAACAATCAAGCTACAATAAGTTAGGAGACTTGTTGAGAGTAAGCACAAAGGAATAATTCTGACAAAAGTGGAAAGGAGAACAGATAGAAGACGTGCACAGCAAGGTCAAGAGTGCTAGGTATGCTAGAGGTATTAAATGTGTTTGGAAAGGAGACGACCCCAGAAGAGATGAGTTTGGAAGAGATTCTTGAAGATAGAGAGGGAGGCCCCTGCTGCTCTGAATGCATTTGGTGGTTCACCAGGCTGCTGAAGGATCGAGCAAGATAAGGACTGAGGACTGAGCACTCTTAAACTCTCAAATACCTCTTTTCCACCAAAGCCGGGCTGGTGCTTATGCGGTTCGGTGCTGGTTCCTTATCTAAGAACCAGCTTGATTTTCCACCGACCGAGAGCCAGAGTAGGGCTAGCTACGTCTTTAAATCACGTCATATGCCTCCGTTGTCCTAGCTGAACATTTTGGAATGTTGTGACTAGGTTACTAGTTATTCACGAGTGGTTTTATTCCAGGGAGAAGGCAAACAAATTTCGATAAAACTTCTATTATGTTTAATTTTTAATATCATGTAGTACCATACAAGCTTAAGTTAATGTTCTGTTTACTTGGCAACGGGTTTTCTATATTTCCCCACGTAGTTCAAAGGAGTGACAATGCAGTTCATGACAGGAGTTGACTAGCTACTACATACTTACCAGTTGCCACAACAACTGTAGCAGTACCTCATGACAGCTAGCAGCTAATGCTAGTTAGCTAGCTGCTACACGAATTTGCTTAGTCAACAGCTAATCTTAGGTGTGACATCACACAACAAAAACAAGATAGATTGAAAGAGTTACTGTATACGATGCAGACAAACTAACACATTTTGATGGATGAAAGCTTTCTTTATTTTTTTTTAATTAGTTTGTTACTTGGTCTGTTGTCCTTTTGAACCCCGCCATCTCCAACTCTCCCCCTATTTTCCTCATATATTTTAGCTTTCCTTACTGCCTTTTCAAGTTTGTCTTGCATTTCTGTTGATGACCAAATCGCTATCAATGTTTTTATTTCATCTGTGATCCACTGCTGGATGGATTTTTCATTTATGTTTTCACCGTTTTCACTCATCCTCTTGGTTGACGGAGGAAAAAAATGGCGGCGGAAATTTCTGTTTCTGGTGGTGTAGCTCCGCCCATAACATCGGGACGAACCCAATGTCACCGGTTCTTGTTTCTGGCCCACCTAAAAGTTGGTGCTGACTTGGAACCTGTTTTTTGGAACCGGAGCCAGCTTTATTTGTGTGGAAAACCGAGAACCAGCACCGGCCCGGCTTTGGTGGAAAAGGGGTAAAAGAGCCAGGCTCAATGGCATGGCAGTCAGAGCACATGCTCATCTGTAGTGACGGCACTCCATCACACATGGGAATGGTCTCCAGGGCAACCCTTAAAGTAGTGCAGGACCAGCATACTGACTGAGATGCACCTACTGTGCAGTTGGACCTACTGTTGCCAGCTATTACTGCACTGAAAATACAATTTTACAATTCTAATTGTATTATTCCCACAGAGAGGAGGATGCCCTGGTCGCTATGCTGAGGTTTCAGGAGTACGAGCGCTCCATGGTGGACATGGAGGGAGCCATGGGACTGGCAGCGATCATAGCTGGGCTGCTGCCAGAACTTAAAGGTAAAAGGTAAGGCTCTCAGTCTGGAGAGATCAATCTATTCAGCAGTCTTGATAGATGGCAGAAACCCACTTATAACCAGTATTGGACGGGGACAGTCCTGGCATTTTGGCCAACCACAATCAGTTGCACCATGTATCTTTGCAGCCCTCCTAAATATGTGTTGATCAAAACATTTGATTATACAGAGAGATAACTGAGTACTAAAATACCAGATTTAGAAATATTGGATTCCAGGGGGCACTGTGGCGCAAGCAGCAGCCCCGACCATATACGGGCTTGAACGCCCTGGGGGACACAGGTTTGAATCCGATCCGTTGTCATTTGCCGATCCCACTCCCCACCTCTTCTCTCCAGCTCATTTCCTGTCCAAATCTTCACGGTCCTATCCGATTAAAGGCAAAAAGCCCAAAAACAAATCTTTAAAAAAAAAAAAAATATTGGATTCCCTAATAAAGATGTGCAAAAACAATACTGTAGTTGTTATATGAGTTGTATGGGACAGAACATAATAGACATGTCAAAATACCCCCTGTTGACCAGACATGTGCCATGTTCACATGAGAAGGACCAACTTGGCACATCTGGCAGCAAAGGTTTAATATTATACATATATAATATTTGTATTTTGTTACTCTCCACTGTCCATCCCTGTACTTACTAGTTCTTACTTAGACCTGCACTTATCTGTAAATAATACTGTAAAGCTTTGTTAGTTAGGACAGCATCTGGATTGGTTTAAAGTTAGGATCAAATTAGGATTATTTTGGCAATACCATTAGAGTTAAAATAGGATTTTGGGAGACAAAGTCAGGATTTTGAATTTGATTTCAGTAAACAGCCTGTGCAGGCAGCCACCCCCAGCCAAAGCTCAAGGAATGACTGCCTAACAGTGACATTCTCACACATATAGCAGTCAAGTTGTAAGATCAACAGAGAACAACCAGTATAAACATGTCATGAGAGGATACACATGAAAAATGGTTACCCCAAAGGGTTGCACTGATGATGTCATAAGCGTTTGATCTAAACTAAGGAACAGACAATATGTGTGTTTATTTTTACAGCTGCCCCCTTCCTGAACATCTGCTAGCGTCACCCTGGGGAAGGTTGGGCAGGATGAAAGGGACATCACTTTAATACAGGGAGATATATTTAGAACAGGGGCTACTCCCAGAGGTACAATACAGCGCTTCAGTTGCACAGGTGGGACAGCCTAAACAACGGCACAACAGCAAACAGAAAAACACCAGTAACTCTGTTCCATCACCTTCTTGAATAGCTATTGTTATAAATCAGAGCCTAACTGAAATCGTCAGGGTACCTAGACAGATAAGATAAATAAGATCAGTTAGCAGAACACTTTGAACTCTTTGTCATGTTCCTCAAACCATTCCCTGGTCCTGATTTGTGCATTGCGGCAGGGCACATTATGCTACTGAAAGCTGTCCCTACCATTAGGGAACATCATTGCCATAGAAGGGTAAACCAGTGATGTTTAGGCAGGTGAAACATGTCAAATGTATATCCATATGAATGCCAGACCCAGGGTCTTTCAGCAGAACTAGGCCCGGCGCATCACACTCTATCCTCTGACTTGTCCTTTTCCCACAATGCACCATGGTGCCATGCCTTTCCCAGATAAACGGTTCATACTCACCTAACCTTCCACATGATGTAAAGGAAAACGGGACTCATCAGACCAGTTCTTACATTACTTTAAGGTCCAGCTCTGATGCTTGCATGCCCATTGTAAGCTGACAGGGACAGGTGTCTGTGGCTGGATATACGCCCCATACGCAGCAAGAAATAATACGCTGTGCGTTGTTGTACATTCCTCCTATAACCACCATTTAAAAAGTTTTGTGATTTTAGTAACAGTAGTCTTCCTGTGGGTTCGAGCTAGGTGGAATACCCTTCATTGCCCCTCATGCATTAATGAGCCTGACACCCTGTTGCCAAATGATGGTTTCTCTATCTATTGTTGGGAACTCACCACTGCTGACCAGGGCATCCCACCAGCCTTGCTCCCAGTCAATGTCAATGTGGCCTGTCCCATTCAAAGTCAATGTGTCCTGTCCCAGTCAAAGTCAATGTGTCCTGTCCCAGTCAAAGTCAATGTGTCCTGTCCCAGTCAAAGTCAATGTGTCCTGTCCCAGTCAAAGTCAATGTGTCCTGTCCCAGTCAATGTCAATGTGTCCTGTCCCAGTCAATGTCAATGTGTCCTGTCCCAGTCAAAGTCAATGTGTCCTGTCCCAGTCAATGTCAATGTGTCCTGTCCCAGTCAAAGTCAATGTGTCCTGTCCCAGTCAAAGTCAATGTGTCCTGTCCCAGTCAAAGTCAATGTGTCCTGTCCCAGTCAATGTCAATGTGTCCTGTGTGTCCTGTCCCAGTCAAAGTCAATGTGTCCTGTGTGTCCTGTCCCAGTCAAAGTCACTCGGGCCTTTCCACCAGCCCCTTTCTCAAACATCAGGTGTGTTGACTATTAGAGCAGACTGTTCACCTACAATCTAATACATCCAAGACCTGGACAAGCACCCTTGTTACAAGCTTATCCATGTTATTCGCTTCATCTGTGAATGGTCATGATGTTTTGTTTCATTGGTGTGTGTAACTAGGTCACCGTTGGCAGGCCTTCGTCTGCACCTAGAATTTAATTTAATTTAATTGAGTCAACTGTAGTTTTATCATACAAACAACAGCTATAGTAGTGTGTATGTGTGTTGTTTTCAAATTAACTGGGTGAGCTGTGGTGCAAGCGGCAGCATCCCAACCATGTACGGATCCAAGTCTTGTTGTGATATATAAAAGATACTCATTACTCATAAAAGTTCCTCATACTTTCATGTTTCTCCTATAGGGTAACAATAGTGGTCAGCAGTGCTAACATGGAGCTGGACCTTGTGAGGCACTGTGTGGACCGGGCCTTGTTCTTGGATGATCGGGTCAGCCGATTCACTGTACATATCGGTGAATGGCCTGGGGAAATGGCCAAATTGCTAGATATGCTAGCTCGCGAAGATATTCGGTAAGTGGACCAACGCAGTCCTGAAACAAAGAAAGAATTCCTCTCATTCACAGTAAAGCAAGGCACGAAGTCGAGGGCCGCCAATGATCACAGCCATGATTAGTGATCTATTGCTTTTATACAATAGTTCAATTACCAACTAACTGAGTTTGAAGACACCAGATTGTGTTTTCGCTCTTTCTTCCGATTTGTTTTATTCATTCTCTGCACCAAATAGTACTACTATACAACTATAACAAATAGTTTCAACCTGAGTTTAAGGCATCAAACGTTGCCAAGCAATGAATACTGTCACTGCAGCCAAGTTGAGTCTATTTATGCACATCACTTTGTACACTCACCTGTCTTCACGTTATATGTTAATTTGTACATTCCCCCAACTCCATTTGCTCCCTTTCCTCACTAAAACCTGTCAAATGTAACGGTTAAAGTATACAAAACATAGAGTGATTACTAGTCCAATTCAACGGTTAAAGTATACAAAACATGGAGTGATTACTAGTCCAATTCAACGGTTAAAGTATACAAAACATGGAGTGATTACTAGTCCAATTCAACGGTTAAAGTATACAAAACATGGAGTGATTACTAGTCAGATTGAGCTTGTTCCAGGATATCCTCACTCATAAAATGCTGTCCAATCAGAAATGAATAAATAGTTTGATGCGATCTAACTGTTGTATAATACTATTTCTCACTTGTACACTCTTTAGTTCAGTTCTTGCCATATTCCTCAATCTTTTTCTCCGTAATTCCCTTGTAGGTTGTTAGATGTTTGTCACAGGAGATACAGTGAAAAAGCAGATCTCTTCAAAGCTCAGGTGAGATCTTTTTGGGGTATTGTAGTTGGGGTATTGGTGTTGTCATATATTATGTTGCATTTTGTCTGTAGTAATATGTGAAATACACGGAGATTATCTGAGTCAGTACTTATGTGTGTGATTGTGGCCTTCATGTGTCTGTAGGTGGAGTGTGTGGTGGAAACCAGGGATAAAACACAAAATTGCCAGCTAAGACGAACACTCTCAGAACGCTACCCTTCACTTTGTTGGCTGGATCGGTGACCACAATAGTAGAACTACTGCTAAACACACATACATATTCCCTTACACAGACATAAAACCTGAATGCAAGAAAAAGAGGAGCCGCACACAAAGTTCAGGGTCCCAACATGTGTATTACACTTAGTTCCTTATGGGCCCCTTGTTTGAACAGCTGGCAGAATTGGTGGAAATGTATCTTTGAGACAGAATATGTATCATGGCATCTAGTGTTGTCACTGTGCCTGATGGCAAACATGTTTCAAAATCACCAACATTTACAATTATTTGGAATGTCACATTGAAAGATTTTGAGGTTGTACCTCAAATTCCTAATTAATTTTAGAATTGTCCAGACCATTCGATCTGTTGATCCCCACTGTTCTGTGCTTTGGCTTAGTGTGGCACCTGTCTTTACCACCAGCTGTTTGTGCTCGAACTAGGGGCCTTTGTGTACATTAGAGTCACTCACCCATGCACTTTCAATCCAACACATTATCAAATATTCCATAAATATACATTTCGATAAAGTGTTTTGAAAACTACTCAGAATGATAGTCCACCCAAAGTTAACACACGGTTACCATAGTAACCATAGTTGCATGGTAACACGGTTACCATGCAACATGCAGTATCTTCTCAATTGCACTGTCCATGCATTCATGACAACTGTAAGCACAAATTAACTCTTTGAACATAGAAGTGGACGCCACTGTTCACTAGTGCATATTAATCTTGGTAAATAAAGAAGAGTGTGAGAGCAAACTTTGTGATTTACCACATGTCTAGACAGTATACAATTTGTAACTGTGATCTGATGTTGACAGGAGCAGCAGACAAAGAAACCTGGACATTAGTTACTATGCCTTTAACTTTCTTAAATAATAGCATACATTAGTTAATATGCCTTTATCTTTCTTAAATAATAGCATACATTGATAAGACACTGACATGATAATGTAATATTGAATGATGAAATGTTATCCACACTACAATTACTCTTGCAAATCTGAAATCAGTACAAAACTAGAAAAGATAGGAAAACAGTCAGTATGGTCGATTCTGGGAAAACATTTATCTTTGTAATCAGAGGCCAGGTATAGATGTGTTGATTTCAGAATATAAAAATAATGCTAAAACATTATGACCATCTTCCTAATATTCCTTTATGGTTTTAATTTTCCATGACTTGCCAGTGTAGGTTGGTCCTCACGACTACTGAGCAGGGCCGCCCCACAAGTTTGTCCTTTTGAGTTGCTCCAACCCAGTCATCAGGCAATGACATTATTCACCTAATTTCTAAGTGGTCATGATGTTTTGCCTTATTGGTGTATAATCAATCCAGGAGAGGAGGGGCTTGCATGTCATAATGTATTGATGTATGGTTCAGAAGTTTGGAATCACTCAGAACTTTCCTTCCAAGTCCATTATGTAAACCAATCCTAAATGATCGTGTTTAAAATGATGTTCGTGCTGAAAACTGAAGCGATAAATCAGGCCATATTTGGGCTGTTTGAGCACCGGGAGCATCAGCACTTGTGGATTTAATTATAGTCTGAAAATGGTCAGAAAGAGCTTTCTTCAGAAACTTGACAGTCTACTATTATGACAGCCACTGCATCATAGTTTTTTTCTTCATCTTCTGCATTTTTTTCATCAGTTTTTGGTTGGCAATATAATATACTTATACTTCACCAATCCACATGACACTTTGTATGGTTGTTGCATTCCATTGCTGATACGAAATAGGTGTGCGTTTCCCTTCATGCTAGTGCACCCTGAAGTGGGGTAGGCTCCAAATCACTTTTTGGGCAATAGCTCAAAAACCATTTTGCCATAAATTATCAATTTTTTTTTGGCAAGCTGGCCTCTAGGAGGTGCATTCTCATAGCTCATTATGATTCATTTGTGGAGTGGTGCCAACCAATGAATAATGTTCAAAGCAAAAATCGAACACTTCAATAGCCAATATCATGTGAGATTCAAACTTCACATTGTTTACCACATTTCACCCATAGCGCTGCAACTAACATTTCAACATCTCAGGAACTTGCGGTTTTGTAATTTTGTACATTTGCTCACATCTCCTAAAGTTCCATTTGCTCACATCTCACACAGTTTTATTTGGCGCTCTCAACAAAATGGCAGCCAACAGCCAATCAAAATTCAGCAGCTATACATGCCTGCGTGAATGGCCAATCCTAATTGAATTTTGTATGGTCATTCATAATGGCATATAGAAGCTATTTACCCTAATTCAGACAAATCAGCCTTAAGATGTCACCACAACAAGATACAACATGTTTCCCTCTGTTGAATCAGCCATAAGATGTCACCACAACAAGATACAACATGTTTCCCTCTGTTGAATCAGCCATAAAATGTCACCACAACAAGTTACAACATGTTTCCCTCTGTTGAATCAGCCATAAGATGTCACCACAACAAGTTACAACATGTGTCCCTCTGTTCCACTCATGGTTTGGTCAATCTTTAAATTCATTCTGTCTTTGAAATACAGTTTCACCTGTTGAAGTGGTCAAATCATTCAACCTTTCGTTACATGGGGCAGGTCACACATAGACATGCATATTTTTCCAAACTTTGTAAATAAATGCCAAGTACAGTTATACAATGAAGCTCATATTGTTGCTTTTGTATACATGGAAATTTCACAAAATACTGTCTTAAAGCCACACTCATCCTCACTAGGCAGGTCTCAAAACCTCAGAATGTAACTTCTGCTTCATACAACAAACTTATTATTTTATTGTTGCCAGAAACATCATCATTCAAGAGAACACACTTTTCCTGGAACGGAAAATATCTTATTTCACTTAGTCATATTACACACCTCTATGCAGTATGTCTAATTATTAAACAAATGAAGGCTATTCCATGCAATACTGGACAAAAGACAACGGATACTGGGTGAAAGATTATTTCATTTTTTAATGGATATACAAATTTACATGGAGGTGTTTGAATCACAGTGAAGAAACTTTGTGAAACGCAATACAAATGAAGAGATTCTGAAGGAGCACTTGACGCCATCTCTTAAGCATGGCAGAGGAAATGTGTTGTCTGGGGGTGCTTTGGTAAGAATGTTTAACACGCAAGGCTGTAACTCATTTTACCAAAACCATGGCCATGCCATACCCTGTACACAGCCCTTGACTGGAGCCGATGTCATCCTACAACAAGACAGCCATCCAAAAGATTGGCTCCAAATGATGCAAGACCTATTTAGGGAAGCAGTCAAGCTGTAATGCTGCAAATGGAGGATTCTTTGATGACAGCAAATTATCAATCACAAAACTGTTATTTCAAGCTGAAGTCTTGACTATATTTCCTATTCATTTTCCATCCTTTTCGATAGATGTCGATGTTTTCTGGGTGATTCCAAACTTTTGAACACAAGTGTAATATAAACTTCTAACATGGAATTCCAACATTGTATACTTTCTCAAAGCCTATATTTATGTTTAATATGGTAGCTACATTTATGTGCTGAAGAAGACAAAATAAAAATACCCAGTTAACCAGTGATGTTGTGCTGTGTCTCTGGAGTGCATTTGTGCCATGTCATTTTTATACCTGTAAATATCTGTAGTCTGCCATGAATCACAAAAAGAATAGAGTAGATATTCTGTCCCATACATTACACACAGTCACACAGAGTGCAGCCTGCTAGATCTGGAGTGAAAGTGTTATCCTATTGCTGGAGAGATAACACCTCCTTAATGAAGTACATTTGACAGCTCTGAGCAATGGACAGATAATTCAGACAGGCTAATTCTTTAAATCCATTAGCAGAGGACAGAGTGACCCCTTAAAGCTTCACAGTGCATATCCCTCTGTCATCGCCCAGACATCGAGCGACATCAGTATCTAAAATCTCACAAGAGATCTGGGGATTTGTCATTCCTAGTATGTTATGTTCAAATAAAAAAATATACACCTTGATTTTGTACATTTTTAAACATGCTAGTTTTAAGGCCCCAGATTATTTGTTTACACAATCAGTATCCACTGCCTCTCATACACAAGGTGATCAAATCTTGCATCACCCTGAAGTCCCTTCCTGGAAAGTGACTGTCTGACTGTACGGCTTATAACAGGATTATTTGTTAAAGAACTAAATAAGTTGACCTCTGACATTCGAGTTCATGTCTTGTTTATGTGGAACAGTTCGTTTGGAATAATGTACACTGACAAGTACATTAAGAAAACAAAATGTTCATATTTATCTTTATAATCTGCCCCACTGCTGTTGAAACACAACAGTTAAGGTTTTAATCATCATTTGAATACTGAATATTGATGTGCAACAAGGTTTCCGTTACATTTCCAGTTAATTAGCGTAACATTATCTTGGTGGTATTTTGAAATGCAGTTTTGTAACTACTTTCAATTTATTTTCTGCTTCCATGTGCTTGTGCACATGCCAGAGGCTATACCAGAGGAGAAAATAGGTATGTCATGGTCCAATGTATTGGCCGAGTGTCACAAAAACTTTGAGAAATGGCTACCTGAGACAAAAGTTCAAATACCACTACACAGCAACTATTTTTTAGGTTGTGGATTTTTCTTTAATGCATCATCAATCCATCACCTAAACATTGTTCTGTAGAACAACCAACCATTTTAATCCCAATCTAGTGTTATACTAGAAAATTTGTTTATTTTCTCAAAGCAATATTGTGATTTTATATCAAGATTTTAGCATGAAAACTTTGTGTCAAGCTGCTGATGCTACATGCATTTTGGGCAATTCTTCTATATTGGCTGCAGAAACTAAAGACCCATTATTACAAAGAAAGATGTATAGATTGACACTACCCAATAGTCCTTTTTAGGCAACTGGACTGATTTTGTGCTGTCATGCCATATATGGATGATTGTATTTGGTCATAAACATGAGGTTACCTTGAATTCCATTTCTTTTTACTAGTATACTTGTATCTTTTGGGTGTTTTATAACAGTATACACAGGAAACATATTCCCCCAAATTTATGAAAATTACCAGGGAAAGTGTCCTCTGAAAAATGTATGTTACCATCCAATTTCGCCTCCCATATCCAGGTGTTGATGAATTTGACTGGTAGCTAACATTTAACATTAGCTTCACTATCACAAAGACCTTTAGCTCGTTAGCTAGCTAACTATACATCTTCAGTGTAACATAGCTAACTATCTGACCTTCCTTTTTGAAAATACGATTGCATGGACATTCTAGGGGACGTAAATTCATGTGTGGGTGAATTAAGTTGCATGTGTAGGTGACATTATGATATAAGGTTTAGCTTGCTGCAAACAGACATACGGCCATTGATAGCAGTGTAATGAGTGAGTTTGTGACATTTCCGTTAGTTAACTGATTCATTTCATTTAAGTCTACATCTCTCTGACACAGAGGTAACCTTCCATCCAACCCTATCTTGCAGCTTTCATTCATGTTTGTTTGGAGATTTCAACTTTTTAAGGCCTTTTCTCTACATGTGTAGGTGCACCTGCTGAATCCAAGCCAATTTCCCCCCAAAAAGGAGTGTAACCTTTCTTATGATGCAACCCTTGTGGAAATCTACATGCATCAAATGATCAGCAATTCATCTGTGGTGCGTCATGAATCATCTCTTGAATATATTGGAACACGCCACTACATTTCATTTACCTCATCACGACACTGGTGTAATGTCAAAAGGCTACATCGGATGGAAACACCTCAAAATCAAAGATTAAGGCTGAACGATTGCTTAGTAATGCAAATGCAGAACAGCCTGTGTGTAATCTCAGCAAAACACTGACTTAATTTCAAAAGCGTGGGGACGGTGATTTCCAATTCCAATTCTGTTTGTAGGTCATCCTCAAACCAAAGTATATCTTAGTCAGAACCTCAACATCCATTATGATAGTTTTGTCACTAGCAGAGGGGTTGTGCATATATCAATAAGAAAAGGGAAGTGACGTGTACACATATGTCTGTGTGCCTATTATATAAGCAAGAAAAAAAATGTATTGCGTATTATTATAATAATAATTTTTATTATTTCGTAGATCCCAGCATCATTCAGAAACCATTTATTTTTAAAGGTCAATAACCACACACACACACACACACACACACACACTGCTGAAAACTGAGAATAAGCCATTTTTCACATCAAAATGCAGCATAAAAATATGGTCACAGTTATTGTATCAGTTGTTCTCTTCATGGAATGTCCAATGTGTCAAAAAGATAAAAAGCTGAGTTCTGGATTTTTTAAGAATGTAATCTTATGTGATGCAGAATAAGTTGTATCACAGAATTGGGAGACCTAACTGAATTTACCTTTTAAGGCACTTCTGGGGAAAAAAAAAAAGAAAAAAAAAACTAAACAAAAAAACAATTGTAGATAAACATGTAGACCATTTTAGAAGTTTCATTAAAAGTAGTAATCAAAATATAGTTTTTACTACTGGTTACATTATACAATATATCAATATCATGTCCACTAATCAAATCTTTTAAGAGACACACAGATTATTATTAATTATGTATTAATTAAGTTGACTTGTAGAGGCCTTTAGAAGTTCCTTGTTCACAGAAGCTCTTCAACAGCATCCAATGGGAGTCAGTGTTTTTTTGACGAGTGGTCAGGCTTGTACTTTATTAGTAAGCCGAGAGAGGCGAAACCAAACAGGAATGTCTGTACAAACCACAAGCAGCGTGCTGAGAGGCTCTTCACTCCTTTATCACTGTAACGAAAAAAAAGACATTGACCAGTAAAACCATTCAGATATTCTGAAACTATCTAAAAAATGAAAAACGATATCAATTTAATCAATTCAATAATTCAAATGAATGGGAGGGAGACTTGTTGTTTTATGAGCATGTTCCATGTTTGCTTTGTAAGACATTTCCTTTCTGGACATGTGCAAACTTTCTGTCTCTCAATTTGAGCTCTGAATCAGAACGCAAGACCAGTCTACTATGTTGTATTCAGAACTCAAGACTAGTCTACTATGTTGTATTCAGATTATATCAGAATAGACCACAGGAGAAGCAAGCCTAAGCATAAGTATAGTTTAACTCTTTCAAGTCGGCCACATTGCCAGCGATACCAAATAAAATGAGATAAATTTGAATCTTGAATCTTGATTCCAATATTGGCATCACATTACTGTTCTAACATGATAATAGCATTAACCTTCAAATAATTCTACTGACAAATAAAATGACTGCTTTAAAAGCAGCTTAAAGAACTATAATGATCAGGTATGCACATCTCAATCATAACGTAAACACCCAACCCTTTGTTGTTCTATTGACTTTACGACTTTATCATCGGCGTTGGTTTTAAGGGAGGAGATAGACCATGCAGCAAAAAGTCCACTGTAAACACAATACCACCCAGGTCAAAGCATAACGCCTTCATTTTGGAACGTGGAGATGTAATGAAGCATTTGCCCACTGGCGTACATGTGAAGAGACATGAGGAGAGATGGGAGTATTTTGCTTTAACCCTCTGGGCAATGATTGTTTTTTTCTGGAATCTTGCCATGAACCTTACCGGCCTTTCCTTCAAATTAATACACTGACAAAATAAGTATGTTCAGGTAAACACATCTCTTAGTCACAGCACCAGGGCCCCGTTCGTCGTAAGGGCTGAAGCTAAGTTAATCAATTGTCCTTTTAGCCCGTTAACATTAGCGAGCTGATTGAGAACAGCAAATATCGGTTCGTTAACGGCTGATCCGCATCCAAATCATGTGGTTAATTTCAACCAGGCTAAACTTATCAGGGCTATTGCGCGTGCACGTCCTACTTCAAAAGGCAGGAAAGGTCGATCACCAAAACGATGATTTTCTAACGGTATAATGGTTCTAAACTCAAAGAAAAGGGCTCTTTTTTCTCCGCTGGCGAGCAGGAGATGAACATGAACGCTTATGAAGAATACAAGACCATAATCACGGCAAAATTCAACACCACCACCGCTGTGAGAGCCAGGTGTGTTGGGATGTTTATAGGGTGATATCTATGTATG
>NC_045164.1:16854374-16958316 GCF_900700415.2 Clupea harengus
ACATACAATTTACACATAAGTGAATTTATGTAAAAAATAAACAACTTGACTGTATTTTCAGTTACTTTTAAAGATATTTTTCTGTTTGTGAGTCATCGCAATACAGAACATACTAGAAACTACTAGTACACTGTACTTGTAGGAGACGGTATTTCGATAGCGTATAACAATTATTTAAGCAAAACCAAAATCCGACGACAAGTCCTGTATTACATCACTTCTATCTAGCATTGTTGCATTTGCCTGTGTGTACATGTTCTAAATGGGAATAGCTACGAGATGAACATTATGAGATGAACAATATGACATGAAGGTTAGGATTCTAAGCTGCAGATATTTACATATGCTTAGGCCAGTGGTTCCCAAAGTGTGGGGTGGGTTACAGCAAGGGGCGGGGGGGCAGGCTGAGGGTGAAAGAACAGAATGACAACCCTAAACAAACCTGCTCAAATGAAGTATGGTAGTGCTCTGCAGCATAGTAACCTGTTACTAACCTGAAGGGTTAAGTATGGTAGTGCTCTGCAGCATAGTAACCGGTAACTAACCTATTTTGGTAATGAGTTTATAACCTACTTTGTACGTATATAATATGGTCAGGGCCTACCACCAGCCTATATATTAGAAGGGATGGCTACCCTTATTATTAATACAACGGATATGCACCTAACATGAACCGATCCAAAGAACAGAACAATACATGATCATAAAAACGTATCAGATTCTGTTTCAAAGAAGCTCTGATCAAAAAAAAAAAAAGATAAGTATAACTGATAGATGAAATGAAATAAAGAATGTTTAACCATTCAAATGTCCAAACAATGTTGAAGTAAAGCTATGGGATGGGATCATGGTATTGGATAGGTGTATATGCGGTATTTTCATCATCATGTGTGCTATGAGGTTGAATTAATCAGCAGTCTGACACTCACATATTTATATATGCATATTTTACAGATACTCTCCTATTGGAAAAGCAGTAAACCTGCCTTCAGAAACTTTGTTGTTCATGCACCATTCATCTAAAACTGAATGATTATTGTGATTCAGTAAACTATTAACTCATGAAACATATGGTGTATATTAACAGAACTTAATTTTCAGTAACCCTTAGTTTACAGTAAAACAGTGAGGATTTTATGCAACCTCACTCCTATCATTTAAATCAGGTATGGGATATAATGAATGACAGCCAATCAGACAAGCTAGTCAAACTGCTGCTAGGCGACCAGAGTTTGGATGGTTCAAGCATGGAGGATAGGGATGGTTTAAGTCTTGAGTCACCCTTGGAATCTCTCCAATGCTCTCTGCTTGCTCTGCTATCAATCCTGCAAAAATTCCTGCCAAGATCAATTCCTGCCATCAAACTCCTAAAAAGTAGCAGGACAGCTATGTCCCCCCCTGTCATATAGACTTTCCATCCTGTAGATTGAAAAAACTAACAAACAAACAAAACAAATCTTACTGTGCAGTGGAGTGGCCACTGAAAGAGGAACCTACAAGATGATACAAGACATTCAATGGTAAGATTAAATTCCATTCTCCTAATTTGACCAGCTGCATAAGTACGGAAGCCGTAATCTGCCATCAATTTACATTTAATTTAGATCCACATTTTTCATGTGATATCGAGTCATTTTAGTTAGTTTTTTCAAGATGTTGACTTTTTTGTGTCATTAACACAAGATTAAATGTGGTTTTCCAAAGATGATGATAATGATTAATTCCATTCCTCTGGAAAATGATACATTGTTTTCCTGTGCTAAATCAATAGGCGAGTGCAGTGGATGTCTGTGGCGATGTCTAAGGAGCAGGAGTAGCTTACATTGATGAGGGTATCTAGCTGGGGCAAATATCAACATCAGAGGTTTGAATACCCATAACCCATTTTTCCCAAGGTTTAATTTGTCTAAAATGTACACAGGCAATGTCTACATGTCTTCATGTTGCATTGGTCTACAGCATAAAATAGCTAAAGCACCACATTAAAGTTCATGTTGCCCCAGTCAAACACCAACCAGCCACATAACAGGCTTTTATTTTTAGGATGAAAACAATAAAACATTCCACAGGGTTTATAACACCTGTGTTGCTTCATTTCAGTCGTATATCACACATTCATCAGACGTCTCCCAAGACCTCAGCAGAGCTGTCCAGCAGTGGAATAAAACAATGTATCCTTTTTCCAAAATATTGTATAAATTGTGTCATTATCTCAGGGAAACCAAGTTTCGTTTTCTCAAGATAATGACAAATAACGGACTAACTTAAATATATGCCATCTCAGGGCTTCTGTACGGAACAGAGCCTGCGTACGTATCGTGTTTACATGCATCTCTCAACAATATTCCTATCAAATTCTTATAGCAAAAGTAGATAACCGTTGAAGCTACAATACTGGCAGAAGTGCAAGTCTCCCCCCCTTTACACTGATCTTGCACCAACTCAAGCTTAAGATATTGATCATTAAAACAAACACTAGGAAGGACTGGAAAGAAAAGTAAGGTTTCCAAAGAATTCTTCAGCTGGAAGGTGGACTTCATGCAGATCATGTAATTGAAATGTCTTTCTTCATGTTGCTGTAGTAAATGACACCTTTAGCAACAGGTATTAGTATTTCGATAAAAAGACACTAAAAGACACCAATCACTATGCAAACAGAACAGCAAACAAAAATCACAAATCTAACCCACTATTACCACAAAGAGTTTAACGGTTTAATAATGCCATGCCATTACAAAAAACAGGACCTCATTCATACCTTAAAACTGCATGGCACTACATCACAATACACCATGCTGCACAGGTGTTGGTGTCCTGCATAGCACTAGAGACTAATTGTGAATACACATCAAACTGTATTGCATAGAAATTCAAGCTTATTGTTACAAATGGTCGATGTAGGTTGCCGCCATAACATGGTAAATGCTACAGATATAGAGGGCATGTAAAGTTAGTGCACTCTATCCTCTTCAGTTTCTCTACTGAGGAACTGGTGAAAGTGCTTCAGGCATAGAAAACACACAGCAACTGGAAGGCTGAGTGGTGAACTGTGCAAGGTGTGCTAGCAGCTACCAGTAGAGGAACAAACAGATCCACATATGTCGAGTTTGGAGGTCTCTGCCTCAGGGTCCAGTTCTGTCTCGTCATCCTCAGTGGCCTCCACATCTAAATCATCATCTGCATCAGCTTCACCTTCTGCCCCGCCCTCTGATGGACCCTCTTGGCTCTTCTTTAACCTGAGGGGAAAAGACATACAAACAAATACACCCACGTGCACAAATATGAGAGCAATTCCTTTTAAGGATAATGAACAATAGAAAAACCTTAAAAATACAGTCACATCACTTCTACACGAGAGGCACTCCCTCTGTTCCTGTTACCATATTAAGGCCAGTAAACATTCTAGAATATTGTTGCAGACTCCTGAGAACTGAGACAATTAGGTAACAAGGAACCAATATGTCAAATAACTCAAAATAGCAAATATCATTGAAATATGATAATTATATTTTCAGTTAAAAGACATCAGGGCATCTTTCTAAAATCATAAATGTTGGACTTGAGACAGTGATAAAAAAGCTGGAAACAGATTCACCTTAATTATTTAAACATTCAATTGTTCTCAGTATTTAAACGCTTTATTTACATCATAATTAAACAACTGAATTAAACAAACCTATTTACATTTAGTCATTTAGCAGACACTTTTGCTACGAGCAATAGAGACCTAGAGTAACAATACATACTATTTTACATAAGAAATAGAAAAAAAGTGCACTACTGTAAGTGCAAGTTAAGTACTAGTAGAAGTGCAAGTTAGGAAGGGAGGTGCTCTCTGAAGAGTTGGGTCTTCATGAGCTTCTTAAAGGTAGAGAGGGACGCCCCTGCTCTGGTAGTACTAGGCAGTTTGTTCCACCAACGTGGGACTACGAATGAGAATAGTCTAGATTGCCGTGCTTGCACAAGCGGCAGTGCTAAACGACGCTCATTAGACGAGTGCAGCGTCCTGGGTGTAACATTTGCTCTTACAAGAGCATTTAAGTAGGTGGGAGCAGAACCAGTAATCACTCTGTAAGCAAGCATAAGTGACTTGAACTTAATGCAAGCAGCTACAGGCAGCCAGTGGAGCTCAATGAGTAGCGGGGTGACGTGTGCCCTCTGTCGGCGCACCGCCGCATTCTGGATCATCTGTAGTGGTTTCACCACGCATGCCGGCAGGCCCATTAGGAAGGCGTTGCAGTAGTCGAGGCGGGAAAACACCAAGGTTTGCAGCAGCAGCTTGGTGGCATACTGGGTTAGGTATGGCCTGATTTTTCGGATGTTGAATAGCACGAAGCGGCACGACCGGGAGACAGAGGCAATGTGATCAGTGAATGTCAGTTGGTCATCGATTTTGCTGTTTTGGAAGGAGCAAAAGATAAGGAGTCAATTTTGTTATCGATGTTGCGGTGTATGGCCTGTTTGGCTGGAAAAACCAACAGTTCCGTTTTAGCCAGATTCAGCTGAAGATGGTGATCCTTCATCCATGTGGATATATCAGAGAGACAATCCGAGATCCGCGCCGAGACAGTGGTGTCGTAGAGACAGAGAGTAAGGAGGGAGAGACAGATACAGTTGGGTATCATCTGCTTAGCAGTGATATGAAAAAACATGCAAGCGGATCATAGGGCCCAACAAGGTGGTGTACATGGCAAAGAGAAGTGGTCCCCTCACCGAGCCTTGGGGCACCCCTGTGGTGAGGCAGTGAGGTACAGACAGCTGAGCTTGCCACGTTGAACGAGCGCCCAGTGAGGTAAGATTTAAACCAGGAGTGTGCCCTGCCAGAAATGCCCATACTTGACAGTATAGACAGAAGGATGCGGTGGTTGACTTCGTCAAAAGCGGCTGATAAGTCAAGCAGGATGAGAACCGAGGATTAAACTGCTGCTCTAGCTGTTTTTAAGGCCTCTGTCACAGACGACAGGGCTGTTTCCGTGGAGTGACCGCTTTTGAATCCAGACTGGTTTGGATCGAGGACATTGTTCCTTGACAGGAACTCTGTGACTTGTTTGGAAGCTGCCCTCTCAATGGTTTTGGATAGGATTGTGAGAAGTGAGACCGGCCGATATTTTCCACATGAGTGGGATCGAGAAACGTGTTCTTCAGCAGTGGTGTTACCCGAGCCACTTTGAATGAAGAAGGAAATGTTACAGAAGTAAATTAAGCATTAATCACATGTGTGATTGCCGGTAAGACGGTAAGTGATATGGCTTGAAGGACGTTGGATGGGATAGGATCCAACGGGCATGTGGTAGGTCGACTACATGTTAGGATTTTGGAGACCTCACTCTCAGTGGGGTGAAAGAAGGAAACAATGAGCCAATTGTTGTTGTGCCCTTAGACGGAGGAGACAGTTGGTTGAATTGGTTCCTGATGGCTGCCACTTTCTCTGTGAAAAAGGAGGCGAAGGTATCAGCAGTGAGGTTGGTAGCTGGGGGAAGAGGAGGAGGATAGAGCAGAGTTTTGAGGGTGGAGAATAGTTTCCGAGCGTCAGTTGCACTGTCATGGCAAAAGGTGTCCGGGCACCTAAAGGGGTCCGGGCGACGTCATAATGGCTTTCGAACGACTCTTGAGTGACAGTTGCTATACCAACGCTAGCATTACGTAACCCGGACGCCTTTAGGCTATCAGTCAGTGAGTCTCAAGAGTCGTTCGAAAGCCATCAGCTACTTTTAAGTCGCTTAATATTGTTGCACAACGGTGGAATTGCTATTCGCTAACGAGATGCTAGCGGCTAAACCTATGTGCTTACTTACAGGAGACCGGCAGCCAATATTAAGCGACTAAAAAGTATCCCACAGACCATTCTGTCACCTCTGACCCGAGGCTAGTGACTGACTCTGACGTTAGTACAGATGTTGTTAGACACACAGATGGACAGTTAGATAGTTGTGACTCAGACATGCTCACTCATACACAGACCGATGGACAGACTGTTGTGACACAGACAGACAATGCTACCGACACACATAGTATTGACACTTTAGCTTCTGTCTCACAGTCTCAAAATCCCAGTTTATCCACACGGGTGAGATCTAGGTTTGGCCACATTATCAAGCCAGTTGACAGACTGATTCAAACTATGTCAAGGCAAGACATTGTTCACACGCACCCATCCATGCAGGCTGTTTGCAGGTCAGTCTTTCAGGTCTTTCATGACTAGTCAGTGTCGTTTGAAGTCATGTTCACACACATTTAGTAATGTGATGTAGTCTGGATAGTTTTGAGGAGATTGGTTTGGCTATTGGCTTTTAGTACACTGTAAATGGGTCTTGTGGGGTGTATAAGGCACCCTGCTGCCAGTGGTTGGTTGGAGAGTTTATGCCTTCTTCCTCCACTTCATCTGTCTTGGATACCTTCGTCGTTGGCTGTCCTGTAATTGGTGACCCTTTGTCTAGTGTCGACAGGAAATGTAATGGTTTGCCTTTGGAAATGCTTTGCGGTCGCTGATTGTATTTGGTGAAATTCAGAGGGGGTGGGTGTAACGGAGTTATAAATGTAAATAGATTAAATGTAAATAGAGTGTGAGTTTCGCCATGAATAAGCGTGTTTTATTAGTGTTGGTGTTTTGGAGCCACCTTTGGGGATGTGACGTACTGCAGGTCTGCAAGATATATTCATGTGCCGTTGCCATGATCAGACAGAGGAGATATGCCTGTCAGCGGTAGGTCCATAATGCAATTTGACCATCACGGTTTGTACATTTTTAGATGGCTAGATGCGGTGAATGTCGAGAACTTCGACATGTAGAGGGTATTTTCTAAAATAAGTATGTTTTGTGTTGGTTTGTAAAAAACAAAGTGTGTGTGTGTGTGTGTGTGTGTGTGTGTGCGTGTGTGTGTGAATGAGGCTGGTGAAGTCGGTATTCACTACCACGGGAACAGGTTACTTGTTAACCCCCCCCCCCCCCATGGACCCATTTTATCCACCTCCACAGGAACAGGTTACTTGTTAACACCCCACCCACCCCGCCATACATACAGGACTAGACTAGTGGTCTTATAATCCTAGCCTTATCAGATGTATACTGGACTGGACCGTTCTGGACATTTCTTATAATTGCTGTTGTTGGATATTTTTCCTTTTGTTTTCCCCCTTTTATTATCATTTTATTATTCTGATTTAATTTTTCTGTGCCACTTTTCTCTTCTCTTCATTTCATAACCCCTCTTACACTATTATTGAGCTTAATATATGTATATATTTTTTTTACAGTAATTGTTCTGTCTGGTTGTGTTGAGTGGCTTGGGATAGTGAACCTGGTTTAAGCATTTCTGCACACAAATGCATGTGATGACACACAAAGCAGGTGCAAAACTGCTGTAGAAATTAATGGATAAGTTCAACAATCAATTCTGTCATTTAGCTTCCATGTGGAGGCCTATGGCACACCATACTTGTGTGAATACAAAGGCAGATCTTGAGCAAAATCATGGAAGTGGAAGAACAGGAATGATGTAGAGGCAAGGATGACAGAGACAGACAGACAGACAGAAATGTCTGAGGGGTGTTCATACTTCTCGCGATTGAAGATCATGAACTCTTGCTGCACAACGTCAAGGCACTCCTGTAGGTAGTCACTCTCCTGAACAGACAAAGACAAAGGTAGGAAAATGAAACACAAAAGGAAAGACAAAATGAATGAGAGAGAAAGAAAGAGGAAGACAGAGAAAAAAGAACTGCATTGCTATCTATTCTATCAATTCCTTGGTAAAGAAAATCTCTTAAATATACAACCAATGCAAACATGGTAGGCTGAAGGTGAGCAAAGAACAGGCAAGCTAATAAAGTAAAGGATATTCCTGGCCAAACCCTTCTATAGGGTTTGTTTTTTACCATTTGTATTGTACATTATTTATACATTGGCCTGATTCTTTACATTCTTTCTTCGTATTTTCAGGAATCAACACACCGGTTTGTTCCATATGTCAACACTTGTAATAAAAGTAAGAGCAACATTAGTTGTAATGGAAGTTTTTGTAAATAAATAACAACTTTTGTAGTACATAACTGCCAACCATAAAGAACACAAATGAGTAATCTTGACCACTTGACCTCCCCAACCCCAAAACGATCAGTGCACAAAACCTGTTCCTGAGTTCCTGAGAACATGTAATGCATTGCCCATGAAGTCAACTACACTGCTCGACAGGATACAAAAAGTTAAGACAACCTTGAGCATCTGTAGCAATGTTCATCAAACAGGCACATCAAACAAAGGCTATTGTTTTCCTCTTGTCTTGGCAAAGGCTGCTAATAACAAGATGGCTGTTACATGTTAGACTGTATCATAAACACAGTATCAGTATTTGTGGAGCTAACGTTAATCAGTCTTTCTCTCATATTCATTGTTGCCTTAAACAGCATCGACACATAATAAACACATTGAAATTAAGTAGGATGAATACACAGGGGCAAATTCATAGAAGCATACAATAGTCCAACAGTAATGTGCCACCAAATGAATGAACATTTGTTACCGCCATTCCGCAGCCTATATTTCCCTTATTTGCATATGCCAGTAGTGATTCAGAAAGCCGTAATGAGACATTACAATTGGAAAAAGTTGACGATATAGTTTGCGGTAATATGAATAACGCATTTTTTGGTTTTCACACGAAATACTGTTAGTGTAAAACCATGGGATAAAGGATAGGAACCATCAGTTCTGCCACAAGCCCCCACCCTTCTTTTTCTGTCTCTACCCGGCCGGCTTCAAGCTAACCTTATGTGCCGCGGTTCTGCTTAAGGTTCCTTCCTGAGTATTTCCTTGCCAATGCCGCCATTGTGCTCGCTCTAAGGGGGCTCAGGCCCTGGGCTCTATAAAGCACCTTGAGACAATTTTGCTTTTTTGGTCCTATATATAAATAAATTGTATAAATAGTTGAATCAGTTGTCTTCGGCACATTCAAGCTGGTGAGATTTTGTTTCTGTGATCTAGAAAGCATAAATCAATCTTGGATTTTGATCATGAAAGCAAGGGAGAACTGATTTATGAAAAGTCTCAAATGAAAGCATTTTTTTTTTTTAGATATCACATAAACCCAATAATCAAGTAAATGAACAAGCTCAGTCATTCAATCAATCACTCACTCAATTGGCCAGTAAAAAAAAAATCATGTTCTCCAGGAAAATTCTTATTTGTATCCATTAAATATGGACCAAAGTGAATAAAATAAATATAGTCAAGACATTGACCAAGTTGGAAATAATGAGTTCATCTTAAAATAATAATTTTGTTCTTGAACATTTGCTTTTATGATATAATCCTTCATTTGCAGCAGTGCTTCAGGTCACTGTCGTGCCGTCCACATGACTGGAGTCAGTTCCGTGCTACAGCAAGACTTAACTTATCATTATCATTACAAATCATTATCTTGCTGCTAGGTTTCTGCGGGACAAATCAAATCCAGTTTGTGAGCATACAAAGGACACCTCTCTGTGTGTACCCTCTGGACTGTCTCAGCTTTACCCTATGGGTCACGTCCACTCTTGTCTTCCAGTGAAAAGTCAAAAGCCTATTTACTCATTACTCATATGCATGTGCCTTGCTTTGTCTTTCAGTGGGAAGTAAGATCCCTTTTCTAGGTTGAGCATCATCTGAGGCTGGTGGAGTTGGGGTTTCAAGAGATTCAAACATTAAATATTAAAATATTAGTAAGTAAAGTAAAGTCAATATTGTGACGGGCTGGACACAATCATGGGAAAGTGGCCATATTAAGCTTGTGCGTGTATCTGTAACTAGTGTGGCTCTCGGTGTCATGACTGTTCGCCTTCACCTAAGCTGTGTTTGCCCTACAAGTTGTAGTTGCTGCTGTCGCATCAGATGTTGGACCCACAGGAACAGGTTACTTAGTGGGCTAGGGTTAGTGGGCTTACCCTAGAACAGGGGTCTCCAACTCAAATTACCCGGGGGCCGATGAGTGTCCAGTCAGTGGGGGGCCAGATTTGTTTTAATGTGTTGGCTTGTTTATCACCATACTGTAGATACCACTTTTGAGTGTGGCAAATTTACCATGTGTGATCAGTAGGGATGGGTATCGTTTTTTTTTTTTCGATACCGGTGCTTAACCGATACTTTTAAAACGATACCGGTGCCTAAACGGTGCCTGAACCGATATTTAAAAAAAAAAATTTGCACAAAACGACGATTGACGACATTAAAGAAAGGCTTCAAATTGAACAATATATTAAGGTATACTATAAATATAAATAAATACAAAACACTTGGCTTCAAACTACAGCTTCAAACCTTTTAACTTCAAACTATGAACAATATATTAACTGTTAACAACAGTTTACAGTATACTTAAATAAATACAAAACACACACACACTCTGTACTCACACTACAGCTTCAAACTTCAGTAATTCTTTTGCAGAAATATGAGCATATTTGCCTTCGGAGTCAAAAATGTATTATTTTGTTTGCATTTATTTCATGGAATTTCATCATTTTCTGATTTGTTTATACCTATCTTTTCTATTTTGTTTATACTTAATCTTGTTATTTGAACCCAATGGGTACGTGAATTTGTACTGCCCCTTTAAGAGACTAGGTTTAGGGTTGCTGGCATCTCCGTTTAGTCTTCAGTCTGCGGTTGCTGATCTGCCTTTGACTCTTGCCTTCTCTCCCCCCTTTACACGCAATTTTTTTGTTGCATTTGCTGCACGTCGCGTTGTTTGAATCTTTTTGTGCCAATGAGCATGACTGACACAGGCCAAAGTTTACATTGGGAGATGGGGCAGTTTTAAATGTGCCCCACGAAATCTGCCTAGCAACCCAAAAAAGTATTTATACAGATCGTACTCAGACAGATCTACGCCACTAACGTTACTGCTCGTTAGCTATCGCTAGTTTAGTACTGTTTTAGAACCAGCCTCCGTGTTTCATGTTGCAGCCTGAAATAATTCCTGTTTATAAGACAACATTTTACGTAAGTTTTGTTCATTTAGCTGCATGATTTGTTGCTGTTATTTATTTCAATCGGCTCAGGCACCGAAAGGAAGCACCGAAATCTGTGTTGCATTTCGGTCCGGGTAGGTACCGGTTGTATTGGAACCGGTTCTCGGTACCCAACCCTAGTAATAAGGGCAATAACTCTAACCTGATTAGGTAGGAGTGCATAGGTATAGTAATATGTTAGCTGCATATATTTTGTGCTGCTTTGACCTTTGACCTTATTTGAATACCAAAAAGGATCTTTGTGGCAAATGGTTCCATTGCCAATGTGAATAGCATGGAGGACAGCAGGCAGCCGTGCCCTGCTCCAAAAGAAAAGCAGATGAGCGAGGCCTTGGGGGCAGTATTAGTATCTTTATCCATTTAACGAAGCCTTCTCCCAGCTTGAACTTAGTCAGAGCAAGAAATCAATACATCCACTCTATCCGCTCAAATACCTTTTCTGCATCCAGTGACACAACTAGTGCCTTATCTCTTCATTTCAATCCATATTCTATGATATTTAGATTACATTATTGCTTGAGTTTCGTCCTTTTATAAAAACATGTCTGATCAGGTGAGATTAAATTGGGTAGAATTTCCTCCAAATGGACTTTGAAATAAGCTAAACTATGAACACTTATCGACTAGCCTTCTCTTTTTAAGAATCACTGAGATACTTGAGCATCTACTAAAGAACTCGTGAGGTGTTTCGAAGTACTGATCGAACACTGAAAGTAAAGGTTCCAAAAGAAAGTTATAAAATAGGGGGATGTTGAGTTGACTGAAACCCAAAGAGGACTGTATTGCTGGTGTACTTGAAATAGGTGACAATCGCCACAGGTCTGTCCGGTTAGAACAAGAACGGATGTCAAGTCCCAATGATGATGAAAACACTGATGTTTATTGAAAACACACTCAAGCCTTGAATTGAATGATAATGGACTGTGAATATGATTATCCGTGTAAAGGACTCATATCCACACTTGAATCCGTGGTTTCTATGGAAATAATATATACCAAATATATACAAATATTAACAAGTATATAAACAACAAGAATGAATATAGTATAGCCTACATGATGAATATTACGGCTATAAATGCGGATATGTCCCTTTAATACCGTGCCGCGTAACGGTGGACATTCCAGTATCTCCGTTACCAACGGTAAATCTTTAAAGTAGCATAAATGAGATCTGACAGTGAATGCTTCCTACACAAATAAACGTACATATATGATCTACACTGACACGAAACAGACTTGCTACTAAACACACATATGACAACAGAACACTCACAATCTTATCGACGCACGGCAATGATGAAAGTGAATGTCTCTGATAATGATGTTGAACAGTCCACCGAACTCCTTGATGATGACTTTCTCCAGCTTCTTCTGACCCACAACTGGCCAGTGGTGGCCCAAGCTTATATAGGCCAGAGGGGGGGATGAGAGGGCATGTTCAGACCTGCTTTGGAAACCCAGCATGGGGTGACCATCTGGCCAGTGAATTTCCACTGTGCACGAGCCCCACGGACTCCTGGGATCAACTGATAGGCTGACCTCTGCCTGGACCCCAGGTCCCGTGAGTGGCCTGCACAGCGGGGGTGCACAGCTGGAGGCAACTGGTGAGACAGCCCTTTTTAACAAAAGTCTTGGAATTATTTTTGTTGCTGCACCTGTCTATTGCTGTAAACAATTCCTCTTGACTAATGGGGTTGTCGAGAAGCCGGATATGGAGATAATCGTGGCAAGTCCTAATTAGAAATACATTTTACTATGTTTCTATGATAGGTTTGAAAGGTACCTACAGGGCCGGCCCTAGCACATTTGGCGCCCTAGGCAAGCTTCACTCCTGGCGCCCCCCCCCCCCGACCCCCTCCTGCACCTTTATTCATTCCAAGATGCATAGCTCTTGATTAGTTGAATCATGTCTAATTAAACTGGCTAGCTTGCTGCACCAAAACTAACGCTGTTATAATTACTCAAAATTCAATTTCATGACACAACGAAAATGACGCAAATTGCGGTACAGCTGAACTTGCACTATGTTTTGCTAAAGATGACCTAATGACAGTTTCGACTGAATGGCAATAACAAGGAACGTCACACGTCACTGGCTAGCTAGCGTTACCTAACTAGCAAGATTACATACAATCCATTCGCTAAAGTTGACAATACAATACTTGGATTTTTACCAGTATTCCTCACCGTGTTTGTCTTCCTTAAGGGGTGTGCTATGCAACGAGTAAGATATTTGTAGTGTTGTTGCACTAGCTATTGGCTTTATCTGTGCGCCCCTGTTGTAATATATGACTGTCTTTTTTGTATAATGTATAATAAATGGACATATTATTTTTTATATACCCGCCTCTGTAAAATCCTTAAAGAACTATGTGACAGGGAGTAGGTACATATTTTCTTCTTAACCACTAAAGTGCCCGGGGCAATTCTGGCATTCATGAAAGTTTTCTTATCTGGGATTCATTCTTGGCTAAGAACAGGACTTAAGGATTTACCTTTCTCCTTGGCACGTTTCTCTTCTTCTTCCTTTCTTTTCTATTTCAATTGCGCCCCGGATGGCTTTTGCCTCTTCATAGTTTATTTCGTCGACGTTGCTTGGACACACGCACTCAAACCATACCCCTCAATGTGCTAGCATGTTCTGACAACACCAAGGAGGTGCGTACCCCTTCTTCTTTCGATTTTTGTCTCATGTTTCCCTTTTGTTAGATTTTTTTTTTTTTTAAAGTAAAAATATTGGTTGGAGGTATAGAAGGGGGCGCAAAAAACTCTGCCCGGCAAAAAAATTAGGGGCGCCCTAGGCAACCGCCTATGTCGCCTGTAGGAAGGACCGGCCCTGGGTACCTACTTAGTTTGGTGCCATATTCATTTTGAAAAAAAATTATGACTTTTTACTGATGGGTTAGCAGAATTATCCTTTAGCAAGTTCAAAAGGATTTTGCTTTGTCCCATAACAAATGTGGTGTCACTCTAGGGGTTTGGTTTTGAATAAGAAAGTTGAGGAGTTGTTCGATAAGATGGCTTCTAAATGCTGCGGATCATTAAGCAGGACGTTATTAAACACTGAACTCAGCGCATCACCGATGACCAGAGATGTAGCCAAATGCATGTTAAGTCTGAGATTGTCAGTAAACAACTTTTGTTCTTTCACAGGCTACACCCAAGACAATGCACTCGGCTTTTCAATGGAACTGCCAAAACAACACAGTTTTGTCTCATGTTTTAATCTAGCCACATATGATGAGATATATTGTGCAGGACTGGAATTTAAATCCACAATCCACAAATCTCCACTTTATTTATTATATTTATTATTTAATTATTATAATTAAACAATTATGTTTGGTTTGACCTGTTGAACTAAGGGTTTTAAAGGTGCTATCAAATCCATTGTTAATCTATAGAATGTGTTGTCACACACAGAGAGAATAATGGCCCATTTTGTATTGACTTCCTTTAACTCATTTGCCTTGAAATAAGATTCCAGTCTGTCTATATATCTGCAGTCTAACACCCTCACTTTACCAAACATGGTTATTGTTTAGGACTGTGCCATGTTCCTGAATTGAGCCTCACTTTCACTGGCATCACTCAAGCTGCAGTTGGTTACACAATCCTCATTCTATATTTTTCCTGTTTCATTTTTACCTTGTCACCAATATCAAATTATGATATAATCCTGTAGGACCACACATGGCCACTTCTTTGGTTGCTGTTTGTCTCTTCTGGCATTGAGATATCTTTTCATGCACTCATCTGGTTGGCTTGTACTGCCCTCTAGTGGGCAGAACAAAACTACAGGATACAACATTTTGTCATTGGCTAGAAATATCAGTTTGCTCATTCTTACGACCAGATTACGACACGAATATCCCATTCATTTTGAACTTGGTAACCCTACCCCCACCCTTCTCCTATCTATTAGGCTAATGCCGTAAAAGGCTGTGCAGGAACTTCAAAAGTACTCCAACAATGTCTGGCTGACATGGGAGCAGATTTGAAGTGCATATTGAAGAAGAAGACACTCACTGATTGGGAGTCTTTGCTGTTGTCCCGTGATCTGCTCTTAGCAAGACGCTTCTTCTTCTTGTGGAGAGGTCGCGACTCTAGAATCATCTCTTCAAGTTCAAAGGTTGGATCACAATGCAGGCGTCCTTTCTGCAGCATCAAAACACAATAGAACCAGACTTGTTTAAGTTTGTAGAATGCATATCCTTTCTATTAAGATAAGACACTTTGAGTCCAGTGCTTGTCTGCAGCTCCAACTCCATTTCTGAAATGTAACTGATATGTTTTATATGTTTGTGCTTTGCAGTTAGCTAGCCATATCTTAAAAGCATGCCTCTAAGCAGTACATATACACATTTTCAAATGAACAATTAATGTACACTGATACATTCATTTTCTGTTCAGACTATAAATATGATCGGAACAACAGCCATTTCTGAATTATAGAATTTATCCCACACAGACTTATGTCATGATAAAGGACATAAAATCAGTGATGTGCATTGCATATACAAGCTACCCATTGTGTATGCTTGCCCCCCAGCCACCTCCTCTTGTGTTATTAGTTGTTTATAATCTCTGGCTTGGATTATTGAACTCAATATAATAAAACTCTCCTCAATCCACACCATCATTTTAGTCACTTTCCCAACATTCTTCCATTACCAAACCCTTCAAAATGTCTTCAGAAAGGGTAGCCTAATTGACTGTAGAAAGTCAAATAGCTTACCACAGGTCTAGTACTCCAAGTGGCTGGCTGAAGAACAATAGTTAAAACCACTTACCCTATGCAATTAAATGGCAAAAGATACATTTTAAATTGCCAATGTAATATTCTTTTTTATATATAAATAGTCCTTTGAACAGATTGAAAGAACAATACTTCTTATGAAGGCGTGGACACAAAGCATCAGCACCTGCAACACATTGTTTCTGTTCATTAAAGCTGCTTTTAATTCTAACAGACCCACTGCTGAAAATTCTTGGCAGATTTTTGGTAAATCAGATTATAAAACGATTAATATAATCTAGCTTGCTACCATAGCAACTAGCTAGCTCACGAGCTTTCTGAAGTTGAACAAAAGCAAAAACGAGTCATTTGCCAGACACTTGTGCATTAACATCAGGACATTCTAGAAGCATTTTTCACTAGAGAGATTTTAAGACAATAGATTTTCTTATTTTTTTGTGACATAAATGATTACATTATTGGGTTCTAAAGCACTTCATATTTTAATGAAGAAATATAAAAGTTTATTGGAGAAGTGGCTTTGAACCCTTCATTTTTGAACATGCTCGGAGGCACAGCTCTGGCTGCATTTTCTACAGGTAAAAGAATATGTTAAGGGTTTATGTCCAAGGTTAATGGTTTTTGTCCTGCCCACACATATCTGAATACCATTTGGAAGGGGGGGGGGGGTCTTTGTTAGATGACAGCTTTCAGTTGACTGTTAATAATTGACAGTTATAGACTGCTGAAGTCACAAAGATTCCACCATTCGTTTCACTGGGTAAGTTTGACTTGTTGCTCCTAAATATCTTAAAAAGTATAAAGTGTATACAATGAAAATAACATAGCTGAAGTGTGACAATGTTTGAACAAAGTTTCTACGTTAAGTGGTTCAAGCTGAATTAAACAGAGAAATGGGTAAAACGATATTAAAGTAACAGTATGTAGCAATTGTACTTTAGGGTTAGGGTTAGAATTAGCAATTTTACTTTAAAATAACAGCTTAAAAAAATTGGGGTGCTACAATGACTTTTAATATGGAGAATGGCCTCTGTGCCATTGCCATACCAGGGTCCGTAGGCATATTACTGTGCTATGTAAGTTTCTGGAAGCCGTCTTGATTTGTCTTGTGTTGCACTTGCTTGATGTTTGACTGTGTTAAAAAAGTTGTTGACTCACTAGTTTGTCATAGTGTCAAAGTAAGCACATTTCAACAGGTTTCGCTAGGTTTAGCCGCTAGCATCTCATTAGCGATTAGCAATTCCTCTGTTGTGCAGCTTTAAGTTAGATATTAAGATAACGAGAAAGAAATTGCAACAGAGATAGACAGTGTTTATGTATTGACAGTGTAGTTGGAAGTGGTTGCAAGGGTTTCACTATGGTAGTCAAAGCGGTTGCTATGGTGTTGCTACATTAAAGGGATGGAATAGAGAGAGTGAGTGAGTAAGTAAATGAACGATAGAGAAAGAGAAAGAAATTCAACAGAATGAGGTATTATTATTTTTTAATTTAATATATAATCTAATATTTTTTTTATATTTTTTATCAAGATAATTAACCTGTTCCCATGAGATACTTATCTTGTGAGCCCAAGATAATAACGTCTTTCCACAAGATAACTTGTGCGCACAAGATACAATCTCCTGATTTAAACATGAGGGAGAAACCAACTCCTTGGGGTTTTTAAATTGTGAGTTATTGCGACATCAGATTCAGGGTATACTTTAGATTTTAACATTTACAAAGGTGGCTGTGATGGGCGTTGTTTAAGGTTGTTGAGGAGATGGTGCAACCATTTAAAGACATACAGTAGTGGCCAAAATTATTAGAACACCTGACAGATCTGAAAAAATTGACCTTTTTTTGCCTCCAAAACATGATTTCATTTCATAATGTTCATGAAACATGCAGATGGTTGCTCTGAGCATGACAAATATCAGATGAAGTGAGTCCGACTGTTTTTATCCACTTTTAACTATAATATTAGGTATGTCCACCTTTTGCAGCAATTACAGCAGCACATCTCTCTGGCATAGTGTCAATATATTTCCTTAAAACTTCAACACTAAGGTGATCCCATGCCTTCTCCAACTCATGCCAAAGGCTTTCCTTTGAATGTACAATAGATCTGTCAAGTTTATTTTCCAACTCGCCCCAAATTTGGTCGATGGGGTTGAGGTCCGGACTTTGAGGGGGCCAGTCCATTATTTTCAATGTTCCAGCAGATTCCTTCTGTTGCAGGTAGTTCCGGCATTAGTTAGAAGAATGTTTAGGGTCATTTTCCTCTTAGAAAATAAATCCAGGCCCAATAAGACGACTCCAAGATGGTACTCCGTGCCTCACCAGAATGTTGTGGTACACTTTCTTATCCATGATTCCATGAATTTTCACTAAGTCACCTGTTCCTGAGGCTGAAATGGCACCCCACACCATAATACTACCCCCTCCGTGTTTAACTGTGGGCAAGAGACACTCATTTTTATATATCGCCCCCCTCCCTCCGTCGAACATACACTCTTCACTTGTTGGCAAACCGTTCAAACTTAGACTCATCAGTCCACAACACTTTATACGAATCTTCTTTTGTCCATTTCTTGTGTTCTTTTGCAAATTTCAGGCGTTCCACTCTATTTTGCTTTTTCAGTAATGGTTTCTTTGCTGCTATTCCACCAACAAGTTCTTTGCTCCCAGTTTCCAACGCACAGTTCTTGAAGACACTTTTGCACCATTAGTCATTGTGGTGTTGATCTTGTCACGCAGTTCTCGTGAGGTCTTTCTTCGGTCCTTAAGACTGAGAATTTTAAGATCCTTCACTTGTCTGTCTGAAAGACAGTTCTGGTGTGAATTGGTGGCATCTTGGCGCTTTAAAGTGTACTTAACAGTACTTGGACTGCATTTCAAGGCCTTGGCTATGCGGCGTTAACTCCAGCCAGCATCAAAAAGGGCCTTTATTCGAACCCGTTGCTCACTCATTAGCTCTTTCTTCACCTTAGCCATGTTCAAAGAGCAACATGTGCTTCAAGACTACTTCTAGAGGCTTTGAATTTATACCAATTGGTGTTGTGGCCTCATTGACAAAACTCTGATGTTACCAATCACTTAATGAGCAGGATAGGCCTTGTACATTCAAAATAATCACGCAGCTGTGTCCTAAGACTCTCGCATCACCATCAATTTAACCACGATCACACCTTACAATGATCATACAATTAATTTGGCTTCTTCTGTGAAGGAACATGATTGTGTGACATTGAGAGTGAAATAGGCCTAACTTGTTTTTTGTAAAGAAAATGACCTAAATCTCCTTAAGATGGCTCTATCCTATGGTTCATAGAGCATAATGATGACTGTAGATATTTAATTCGTTTTATGGGTATTTTAATGGCCAATTCAACTGAAACCTTAAATATGCCAAGTGTTCTAATTATTTTGGCCACCACTGTAGGTCACATGGTTTGGTTTGATCATTTCTATATGTCACCAGTTCTTATGATCAAACTGAGGGAATATGGGCTAAAGGCATGTGGTACATGTAGTCCTAATCACAGATCATTTCCAGTTGATTTTGCCAGGCCAGTTTCCACAATGCTAATTAGGCCTAGGTCTCTTGTGTCTATTGTCAATAACCCCCAACCCACTTTGTGTGTCTGTGTATGTCTGTATGATTATTAATCTTTTCTCAACAGGCAGGTTTTATTGTCCTCTGTTTATGTGGAGAAGGTTCATAGCATATATTTGTAATGTATTAACATCTAATTCATACATTGTTGTATTGTATAATATGTTTAATTGCTTGTACATTTTCAGTATTCATATTTTTGAATTACCTTAAAATACCCCCCCCCCCCCATGTTTTTTTTACTTTGTTTATCTTGTTGTATTATTATTGTTGTAGTTCTAATAAAGTTACTGATTGCTTACGTGTAAATCTGTTTATGTTATACCTAACAAATTGTTGTCCCTGGTTATTTAATGATTTTTTTGTTTTGTTTGAGACATTCGTACGTCAGTATCTTTCTTATTATGGTTTTTGTGGTTAAAGGAAGCACACGGAGAAGCAGTAACCATTGCAGGTACAATCGGTACCAGCCTCACACAGGCACCAGAATAATGTAGGTACCATACCCTGTGAGCGGGCGCCGAATAAATGTTGGTGCAATTGTGCGTAAATAGTAATACTGTCTTCACGATGGCCACCAAGATAACATTGGTACTATCCTGACAACAGCAGCAACAATATGTTGGTGATCTCACCCAATTGGACAAGCATTGACCATTCAACACAACAGCAGATCAATTAGGTTGAACACATAGGGGGTACCTCACAAAGCGTAGTGTCTACAATAGTGGTCAAAATAAAGATCAGCCACAAATGTCTCAATGTAATATATCAGTCTCATAAAATACATCAAAGTATCAATTTGGAACTTTGATTAATAATTAAATGAATAATTACAACCAAAGTTACCTTATTAATAGGAAGGTTGAAGGTCTTTAGAGTTCTGAATAGAAGAGGTTGGCAGAATTCGTTCTTGTGTAACATTGTGTGTGTGTGTGTGTGTGTGTGTGTGTGTGTGTGTGTGTGTGTGCTCCTTTGTTCAGCCACCGCAGTTCCTCATGCATGTGTGTGCACATTCCTGAACATACATGTGATGACTTTGAATACTTTGCTAGTAAAACAAATGTGTGACTGGAGCACAGGGCATGTTGACATTTGAGCATGAAAATGTCTCCAAAACATTTCTATAGAACCAAAAATGTAGATCTAAATTTTTAATAATGGGATGTTGGAATGATAAATGATTTGACAGTTCAGTAAAAATGAAACAACCAAATTATGCACCAGGTTTTCACAAGATAATTCTGGAATGTATTGTGAGCTGCAATTATAACTGCACACCCTCCTAACCTGTTGACTCCATTTGGGGTGGGGGTGTGGTATAGCCTGACGATGTCATACTCATAATTCTAGTCAGAATATGAGTCTGATACCACTCCAATGGGCTGTGATTATGAGGCGTGTTTCAACCGAACCAGGAGAAAAAATGCCTCTTTGCTCAATTGGTTACCTACAACCATCCAGAACAACGTAGTATGTGACCAGGGCCAGCTGATAAATTAAACTTTTACCGGATCCCGTAGGAAGGAAGGCAAAAACATCTTTTCGATTGACAAATGCCTTGATCGCGTTTCTCTTTTCCTCTTTCAAAATGAATGCACTGTCAATGTCTAAATGGACTTGAATCTATACATTTCAGCTCTCCAGCGGCAGCCATGTTTGTTGAAAACGAATTCAACCCGTGTGATGATTACGTTACTGTTGATCATCTGTCCATCATCGTATAAAGCCCGCCTTGACAATTTGATTGGTCCGGCAAGTTCGACACCAGACCGAACTTCCCGACTTCAAATGTTGTGGGCGGGGCTAAGTTCGGTCTGGTATCCAGGCTAGGTGTGGTAGAGAATCTACTTCAAAAAGGAATATCTCTGCAGTACTGTAATCCTTGGGCACTTACAGAAGTCTATGGGGATGCTTGGCTGAATTAAGCACATTAAGATGTATACACTGTATCACATCTTTGAGACAACTGATGAAAGGTTTTTCGATTGTGCTTACATTAGGAACAAAGCCAGCATCCACTTTCTTCTCGTAGACAGCTTCCCAGTTAACATCTGAAAGGCAGGAGGCAGTCTGCATGTGGGCGAGACTGGAGTAGCGATGCTCAGGGTTCACAGTCAGCAGCTGAAACCACAACAACAACAATAGTAATACAAATAATAATAGCTGTACAGTACAATTTTTAAATGTAATTCTAAATTAATATATTGAAAGTAAATGTCTTGATGAGAACACAGTCACCAAATGTCAAAACCTATTAAAAACTCATATACTGCAACACATACACAAACATATAAAGCAACTTCTACCACTCTATCACAGAGGTAACACCCCAAAACAGTCCCATAAATCATTTTTGACCTTAATCATAGACATATCCATTTAATGAAAACGTGTTTTTTCAAGACCAATACAAGTGTCCCTTAAAAAAAAGGGGGGGGGGGGGGCACATATAAATTGTAAGTGTAAGTGTAATTCCTACACCGTTCACCTGATTTGAGTGTAAATACCCTCAAATTAAAGCTGAAAGTCTCATTTCAAATCAATTGTGGTGGTGTACAAAGCCAAAATGATGAAAATTGTGTCAATGTCCAAATATTTATGGACCTGACTATATAAACTAAGGCGGGGTGCTGACATTTTTTCTAATCTTAATTAATTCTACATTTTCAACACTAAAATAAATCTTTATTAAGCCAATTCAATGTTGCAACATATGTAGGCTAAATCAGCTACCATATGACCTACTTAGGCTGTAATATGAATAAACAGCCGTACATGTTACAAGCTAAGTTCTAACAACGTGCTTGCATTTTCTCTCAGACATGAAGAGCCATTTTAAGACTCTTGACGAACTTCTGCAAATGCCAAGGACAATGAAAACACTGTCCATATTGCAGTTCTAGCAGTTCATCTACACAGCATTTGAAAGAACGTAATTTCAAATTTAAAGACCATTTTTAGGAAGAAGAGATTGGTAAGACCACCACCACGTTGTGCAATGCTAAGACATGTTGGCTAAGTTGGTTAAACTGGACACCAATGGCTAACTTTACCTGAAGTTGTCAGCTAGCTAGCTGAAGTTTTATAACAACGTGATATACACGATATGCTGATTGGCGTATTGATTCAATTGTCAACGCAGATAAGGAACACAGTCCACTATTAATAAAAAATAGCTGAAATTCATGTAGTTTTACTTATATTTAATGCAGACAGATTCATCATTCCTTGTCTTTGTAAAGACAACAGGCAAAAGAACAAACCCAGAGACAGATCTCACTGTAATGTCATTTTGAAAATAATGAAAATGTGAAAGTAATTTTGAGACACATCTCAGAAAAAATGGTAAACCTTTGTCTATCATGTGTTAAAGGTACAGTGTTTAGTTTCAGTGGCATCTAGCAGTAAGGTTGCAAGTCACAGGTGCTGGTAATATAGAAATCACAATTGCAACCAGTTAAAAGTTAAAAGTTGACTCAACCTTTGTGTTGTGTGTCTGTGTATACCACACTGAGCATGGCGAAAAGAAAGAAGAGCAAAGAATTGTCTGAGGATTTGATAACCAAAATTATGGAAAAGCATCTCCAGAGATCTTAATGTTCCTGTGTTCACTGTGCGCAATGTCATCAAGAAGTTTACAGAGGTGACCCTTTCCCACCGGTGGGAAAATATTTTTTTGTACTTCTTGTCAATATGCCTCAGAGAGCTCAGAGAGTCTTTATCCTAGAATCATAAAAAGAACACCCCCAGAAACATTTAATCTTCTACATATATGCCACTTGTGCATCAATGTTTTTAGTAAGAGATAAATATACAAAAACATCAAGGCATGTCAGACTACCTAAAAAAGTTTAACATGTGTCCACTGTGCGCAGTGTCATCAAGAAGTTTACAGCCCATAGCATTGGTGCTAACCTCCCTGGACGTGGAAGGAAGAGAACAATTGATGAAAGATTGCAACGAAGGATTGTTCGAATGGTGGATAAAAGACTAAGACTAACTTCCAAACAAATTCAAGCTGCCCTGCAGACACAGGGTACAACAGTGTCAGCTCACACTATCCGTCGCCATCTGAATGAAATGGACGCTATGGTAGGAGACCCAGGAGGACCCCACTGCTGACACAGAGACATAAAAAAAGCCAGACTGGAGTTTGCCAAAATGTACCTTTTGTTTCCAAAAGAAGGAAATTCATGATACATGTTAAAAGTTACAATGAAGTAATGTTTATTTTTCAGTGTGCTTATTTTTTTATAAACTAACATATCATGGACAATGTGAATCCTGTTATTGTGTGCAACAAAGAAATGCAACATTCAGCTAGTAAAATTATGATTATTTGGCTTTTCTGAATTGGTATTTGCTTATATCAATGTAACACATAAAACAGACTGCATGCAAACAGTACAATTGTTTAAATGTATTGTGGCATCACGACGGGCCAGCTAGTAAAGCGGTATGGCATTCCCCAAGAGCAGTGGTTCTCAAACTTAACTTTTCATTACAAATTTAAATTGCTTAAAATTGTCAAATGTATTGAAATAACGATAAGTTCTGAATCTTAATCAATAACAAATAACATCAGTTCAAAACTAGAGAAAATCAATAACAAATAACATCAGTTCAGAAATAGAGACAATAAAAGTGCAATAAAAAATAAAGAAAAAAGGCCTACTATGCAATTGTGATATCAATGGTAGGCCAAGCTTAAAATCTCCCTTGTACATCGCTTTGGATAAAAGCGTCTGCTAAATGACTAAATGTAATGTAATGTAAAATTGTCAAATTTATTGAAATTTTCTATTTTCTTTTAGGTTGATTTTTTGATGGATCAGCTGTCTTTTTCGCCACTGGTACTGAATCGCCAACCTTTGTATTTCGTGTCACAAATGTATCCATAACGTCAATATGAGCCTATCGCCCACTACACTTTCATGCTCTGGGGGAAAAAATGAATTGTCCCGCTGCAATTAATACGCAGACGTCAATCAAACTTTTCGCTCCAACTCAAAATGACCAGTGAAATCATTAACTGAATCCCAGATATCAAACAAAGGGAAAGGCTTGACAGTGTCCCAGTCACCTGACCATTGGACACAATAAGTCTCTCATAGTTTGAAGTGTCTGATGGCATATCTCTGCTCATGACTGAGGATGGTAGGCAGATGTGATAATCTGCTTGAAGCCAAACTTTGCACATAAATGCCTGGAACACCTCAGAGGTAAGATTGGAGCCATGATCAGACTGCACCTCACGTGGTAGTCCAACCCCACAGAAAAAAATAAGACATCAACTCTATTTCCAGCTCGGCTGTTAATGGCATAGCCTCCCTCAGGCAGTGGGTCCACACAATCAACAAGAATATGCGGACAGGACTCTGCAACTACAGGGAGAGAGTGGAATGGGATGGTCTGATTCAGGTTTCCAACCACCTGACAGACATGGCGTGTGTGAAAACAGTTGACCACATCACTGTACAATACAAATATCTTAAAATGTTTGTATGACATGTGTCACCTTACACCAGTCTTCAGTGGATCAATACCCCTCTATCCATGTAAAATCCCTCTGCAATAATCTCTATCTCCACATAGTTTGCAGGAGTTTCTATCAGAGCGAAAAGGGCAGGATAATTTCCTTTTAAATAATATGCAGGCCAGCATAATGATTTAAAACAGCTCATTTCATTGAGATATGCTGTTGTAATTATGAACGAAAAGTTAATTTACACATATTAACACTGGCAATACACACTATGTCTAATTTTACACATGCCTTAGAGCCTTGTGATGCTAGCTAGGTACAGTTAATGTACTTAAGTCATTCCACCGCGGTGGCCATAGATTTCAGTGCATGCAAAGTTAACACACAGATACTGGCTATACATACTATATGTATGTACTATACTATCTAAAAATAGCTTCATCTTAGTGTGTGGGTAGACAAAACTTGTTTATGTTGCATTGTTTATAGTGTTCCCCCAACTATTTTCATTAGTTCCATTCCAATCATTTCTGCCACAATCGGCTCAGTTCCGTTTTTTGGGTTTGGGCCAAATCAGTCTACATTTAAACATCCCCCTTCCATCTTTTGGTGCTCTTAGTTGAGGTTTGTAGGATGATTTGGTCCAGACCTGTAAGCTACACAGCAAAAATACTATATTGCTTGCAATTGGAATGTTTAAGATGAAACCTCTATCTGGTGCCATCTGGGATCTATATATAACCAGAGCTGCCAACTCTCACGGTTTCGCCGTGTGACACACGCTTTTGCATGTTTTCACACGCACTCACGCCACACATCCAATTTCTCACGGCAAAAAAAAAATCTGATTTTGGGCCAAGACGCGTTCGTTACTTTTCAAACTCCCCGAGGGTAGCTGGCGCTAAGGAGCACATCTGTAACCCTATTCGCTGCATAGACATCATTAGATAATCTTAAGATGTCTATGCAGCGAATAGGGTTACAGAACGCGTCTCGGCCCCAAAAAAATGTTTTGCCGTGAGAAATTGGATGTGTGGCGTGAGTGCGTGTGAAATCATGCAAAAGCGTGTGTCTTACGGCGAAACCGTGAGAGTTGGCAGTTCTGATATAACCCAGAGGTCGGATGTTCCCAACCCCTGATCTGGTATAACCCAGTGTCAGGTTTCACAGGAGAGGATCCAAGAGCACGACACGAAAGGCAGAGGTACCCGAAAAATTAAGCTTTACATAGAAAAGGTACACAGGAACAAAACCAGGCAGGCAAAACAGAGCACAGAACGAAACAGAATCCATAACATGGGCAGGGAACAAAAACCCCAAAAGACAAGTATGAGCAATAAGGCCAATAGGGAATCAAGAAAACAGGTAAGATCTTGACACAGTGAGAGACAAACTGACAGAGAAGCAAGAAAATCACGGAGTATAAACACAGAGACCAAAACCAAAACAGACCAAACCAAAACACAAGACAAAAGTAAAGACAAAAAATGGCTAACAGGGCGGCCAAAACACTGAGTCCCGGCTGAATCCCTGACACCCAGACTTTGAGAAATGAATCAATGTTATTTGCTGCATCTGTGAGTGGCCATAATGTTTCAGAATCAGAATCAGAATCAGAATGGGATTTATTGCCAAGTAGGTTTACACCTACTTGGAATTTTTTCTGGTGTGAAGGTGCATACAGTAAACATAAAACATAAAAACATAGAAACACAATAAGTACTACACATAACATAAAATCACAAATAAGTACTACACATAAGAAAAGTACTACACATAAGAACCAAAAAAACACAATATATACGATACAAATATATAAACAATGAATATAAAAAAAGTAAAGTGGAAAGTAGAGTGCAAAAAGCAAAACAGGAGTGCAATGTGAATGAGCAATGTGCGATGTAATGTGTGTTAATGTAACACAGACTTAGGGTGTGGGGGGTGGGGTTTTTACATCCGTGTTCATTTTTGATATAGGTTTTTGCGTATAATTATAATCCTAGTGGGTTTTTTGTGTGTTTGGAAATCATGTCTGTGCCTATCACTGTGCCTATCATTTCCCATTTCTTAAAGGAGGTTTTTCTATGTTTCTCCGCTTACCTTCCTCAGCAGTGACACCAGGTCCTTCGGCCAGGTTGGGCAGTACTGCACGCTAACTGTGCTGAAAAGCTGCATTAGAGACTCCACGGAATCAGTGGCATGGATTTCATAAGGCCTCTGTAATAAATACAGTGAGAGTTAATTAGTGATTAATAGAGAGCACAGCAGAAAGTGGTGTGAGAGGATTTCATAAGGCCTCTGTAATAAATACAGTGAGAGTTAATTAGTGATTAATAGAGAGCACAGCAGAAAGCTGTGTGTGTGAGAGGAAAACGGTGAGTGCAAATTTCTCCCTATTAGTCTTACCCATCCTCTGAGGACCTCAAAGGCCGTTACTCCCAGAGACCACCAGTCTACTTCAAAGGCATAGCCAGTCCCTCCACTCACAAACGACTGGAAGATCTCAGGGGCTGAGTCATTACATGGGAAAATACACACTTAGAGCATAAAAAATAACACTATAGTCACAAAAGTCACAAAAATAACACTATTGTTAGCTACTACTGTGTGACGAAGATCAGGACTTACCCATATAGGGCTTGGTTCCAGCTAAGGCTGTAGCCCTTTCTTCATCTTTGATTATGGTAGCAATGTTGAAATCTGTTAGATGAGCATGCCCTGAGAAAGACAGAGAGTAGAGAGCATGTGATGCAAGGACTGAAAGAAAAATATTGCAAATGTACATGCTTCATTATTTTTTTACATGACCATTTCTTCCCCTCAATAAGGTTGAGCAGTAAACCATGCAGTGACCTTTAAACCTTCTGAAATGGTTTGGCCTATCATCACTTTATTACTACAAAGGCGATGCATTCCTCAATGTCTACACATTTTTACAGATCATTTTAAGAACATTTAAACTTGACCCAAGCAACAAACTCTTTTGTCTTATGGCAACGAATGGCTAAGATTTCTCGTTAGCCAGGAACGCACTGCTGATCGAGTCTAAAGGCTGAAATATACTTCTACGACTCTGTTACTCCGTGGTCACGCAGTTGCCTCGACTGACTCGTTTTTATTTATGGTTCTCCAATGGTTGTGGGTGTTGTAAAGCATTGATGCTGTATATTGACGGATTGACAGAGTCGGATAGTTAAAAAATTTGGGAGGTGCACGTCAGGCCATGGAGAGGTGCTCGGAGAGGGTTTGCAACTTCGGAGAGGGCTCTCCGTGTCTCCATGTGTAAACGGACGACCATAAATTGTGCTTAAGCAAGTTTAGCGCGAGCAGCTAACAAAAAGCCTGCTAGCTAACTCTGCAACGGAATCAAACCATACAAAGAAATTGCGAAGACGACCTGCAACGGTACGGACGGGGCAAACGAGTCTTCCGATCAACACTGCACTGTAGCTTCCAATGTAACAGGGCATTTAGCCATCTTAGCATACTCACTACCCGGCTAAGCACACGACTGTTTTACCTTTGCCATTTGTATATTGTATTTGTTGGACATCTGTTAATGGTATTTGGTAGTTGGTTTCGTCACACCATCCAAGGGCTATTGTTAGTATTGCTTCCTAGAGACATAGGGTCTTGCATACATTACTAACCATTTCCCTCTTCTAACTTGGCACCATAATCACACAGATTACACATTCATTGGCTTTCACATAACCACACATGGAAAGGGAACACTCAAACTTCGTGCTTCACATAGGCTCGTCTTTTGGTCATATCACATGTATGTTCAGGAATGTATAATATCTACACCAACCTCATACCTACCAATCCTCAGTGGAATCCCACCACCAGCAATCCGCCGCGAAGCAGCCTGCCTAAACCTTGCACAGAGAGCTCAACGCAAAGCCAGCCACCTACTCCATCATGACATCAACTCAAACGACCCACCACCACGCCTACCGTTGAGGGCACCAATCTCTGCAAGACTTTGGGGTTTGCTGCATGAGGCAAATGGTCAGCCACCTGGGACCTGGACCATCACACAATGGACCAAACAGTGGGGCTCAGCCAACACTAAACTACATGGCTACATTGAAACACCGTCCACAAGGCCTGCAGGACACACCCTCAACAGAAAATCCTGGGTACGACTCAACAGATGCCGAACAGGACATGGACGCTTCCGAGCCAATATGCACAGGATGAACCTATGTGATGCTCCAGAGTGCCCCTGTGGGGCCCCAGAGCAAACTGCTGATCATATTATCAACGGCTGCACCAAGTACCAGTGCCCTGGTCTTCAGGCACTGTCTACCCTGAACAGTGAAGCACTAGCATGGCTCGCGGACACAAGCTTAGTTATCTAACAGTATGAAATGTATTTTGAGACATACGAATGTATATATCAAGCGAAAGAATGACAGCACTGGTAATGCAATGCTACTGAAAACTACTATAATTCAGCATAAATACAACTCTGATTATATTAGATTTGGTTTTGAGAATGGAGGTGACGATGTTGAACCCAGAGCGCAGTGTGTCGAGTGCCTTTTAACGCTGTGTAATGAAGCGCGCAAACCTTCAAATCTGAAGCGACATTTGGAGACACGACATCCAGCACTCGCTGAAAAGCCGGTGGAATATTTCAAAAGAAAAGAGTGCTTTAAAGGCAAGTTACTTGGTAGGTAGACGTGTGGCAGACCAAGAAGGCCTTCACGATCGCAAAGGAACTGTTGCTGCCAGCTGGGGTGGATATGTGCCACGGGATGATTGGGGAAGATGCTGCGAAAAAATTCTTGACAGTACCTCCTCATCTCTGTCACCTGGTATTCTCCGCCCATCTTTTCACCTGCAGCTCATCTCCTCATTAGTATCTTTGTATTTATACCTGTCCACTCTCACTTGTTCCCAGCCAGATTGTCTTGTGTGTTTTTGCCAAGCTATCCCGCATTTGTTTCATTGCTATTGCCTGATTACCCTGTTTTTGACCCTGTTTGCCTGTACATTGGATTTCGTATACCCTGCCTGCCCCTCGTCGGATTTGTCTGCTTGATTGATTGATCTCCTGGTTCTGACCCTGCTGCCTGTCCATTCTGAATACCCTGCCCTACCCTACCCTTGTCGGATTGTTTGTGTACCTGATGGATTTCCTGGTTTTGACCCTGTTTGAACTAACACGAAGTAAACTATACTTCAGCTACCCACTGTGTCTGTTGTCGTCCTTTTGCGTTCCAACCTGTCTGTACCTGAAAACGTTACAATCTCATCCCACAGTTGTTATTTTGTTGTTTGCGATAAAAAGACATTTGCACCGTTTGGATAAGAGCTATTGATTTGAATCCTCTATATTTAGTGATACATATTTAAATCACAGCTGTATTTTATTGTTTGAGATAAAATAAACATTTGCTCAGTTTGGATGAGAGCTATTGATTAGTATTCTCAATATTTAGTGAGAAGTATTTAAACCACAGCTGTACTAGAGACCTGTAATGTGCCATAAGCAGTGGCAAAAAATGTGTTGGTCAAGTAGTGGGCTAGCTATGTTTATCAAATTTGTGATAGTTTCGTAGTAGTAATGTTAAATAGGCATCTATCCTGGATGCTTGACTTTTATTCTGCTACAATGGATTCTCAATCCCAGGGAATATAAACAGTCTCCACACAAAATAAAAGGGGTATAAATGGCCACAAATAACTTGCATGATGTAAACGGTTGAATATCATATTCTCTCTTTTCAAAAAGGATAGCCACGATAAAGGAACATACAATTACACAATCTGTCACACCTTCAATTTCTAGCCGCTAATAATAACAAAAATAAGCTTAAAAGTGTATTTCCAGTAAATTACAACATAACAGATCTGGGTCCTGATAGTGTACTAGAGTGTAACAGGAAGGCTTTCAGTGTAGATTTGTGCAGCCTTACCTTGTTCATCCAGTAGGATATTATCAGGTTTGATATCCCTGAAAGGAAGAGAGATGCAGTGTCAGGATGTGGAATACAATTTCCCCCTCGGGATACAGAATTGACCTGTTCCCTTCAGATTTTCCTTTTTGATATTATTGTGATTTTGCCCCAACATCTATGAGGAGGATCTATACTACCTATACTTCCGAAAAAGTACTCTTGCACATTTTGTCTACTTGAGTAACCAGACTCCCATTTTTTGACAGGCTGAGATGGCAACTTTGGGTATCAATATTATAGAAATCGCTAGAAACATATAAACAAGATAATGCATGCAAGGACTCTGCAATATTGACAGTGAGTGACAGTGAATATGTCAATGTGGTTTCTGGCATGTCTTGGTGGATGTTATTCTTTCCATGGCCCACCTCTAAAGTTGAAAATACTGGCTTCAATATGAAAAAGGAGTCTGCTCTACACATTTATAATATGGTTCCTCAGAATGTTGCAGAAGGTTCCATTGTATGGAATGGGCCATCCCAACAATTGACGGTCCGATATGTCTTTATAATGACCGTAGAAAAAAAATGAATGACTGCTGTCATTGGCAATGTGTTTTGTGATTCTGATTAGCATCTTTCATATAATTCCACAAGTAGTTTGTTCACAACGGAAATTTGAGCTCAGCATTAAAACATTGCCACACAACACCTGACGAATGCGTTTTGGAAAGTAACCGGGCGGGATAATGTATAGTCCGCCAGTCAATATTGGAAAATAAATCCCTTCAGAACAAAACAAGACCCCTCCACCTGTTAGTCCTGTTGAAGATGACAGGCGGACCATACATTTTCCCCTTACACAGTGTATATTCTAGCTGTGAACTGTACTTGCTATCTCTAGAAGAGGGAACCATCTTGTTGCTAGCATATGTAATAAACTCCTGTTAACATGAAGCTGCACAGGCACCCAGAGGGTTTCTACCTATCAAAGCCTATTTAAGTATCCTATCGTGCTTAGGGAACCATCGTCACAGTTGGCAGCTGCTAGCGTGTGTTAATATGAACTCATGTTAATATGAACTCTTGTTAAAAGCTGCACAGGCACCCAGAGGGTTTCTACCTTTTCCTATTATAATTTTGAGGGAACTGTAACACCAGCTAGATAACTAGCTGTCATGTCATGCAAATGGAACTCTACCATTTAAACCGTTTAAGGTTTGTACTAGGACAGCAACTAGGCAACCATAGCAGCCAAGCACCACTGTTTGCTGAATAACCTGAAGCAAAGTTACATTTCTCAAAATCAGCTCGCCGATAAAAGGCAGTCTTGGGTTCAGAGTGATCACTATCACTTGAGGATGATGTTAAATGGCATCAACCCTGAGATAAATAATGGGACATCAGTGGAGCAAGGGCTTACTGTGATACAAATGTAGTGAATGAAGGGGGTGAAAGGCCCCCCTCCCCCTTGCCCTTCTCAATCACATTAATTCAGTGGTTGCCAGGGGATCTACCGTTGATTCCCACACAACACCATAACACTAAATAAATGGTTAATACATTTGGTGGTTTTTCACTGTGAGTGGGAATGAGGTAGCGTAGGCTTTCACCCTGTTGAACTCTGCACCACGGTGATAGCCCCCCCCCCCCCTGGCTACCCCCTCACACTCCTTCCTACATTGACTGTATTCCCCCCTCTACCCTGGCCTGACTGCCACACACCTCCCTCCAGCCACTGAACATTTGCACTAAATTGTTCATTTGTCTATATCTATGTATTTTAAAATGTTGTCCATATCCATATTCATCGTACTTATATCTTATCATGTCTCCTACCTCATTTATAACTTTATAACCTCTACTGCCACCTTCACCTGTACTTCACCTGCACTTTACATATATCTATATCACATCTGCACTAATCACCATTATTGCTGCTCATGTTCTTACTGCTCATACCACTTATATCTTATGTCATACTGTATATATCCTATTTATCTATATTTATATTACCATTATGCACATACTCTGCACTCTTCTGCTTTGCACATCTGGTTAGATGCTAACTGCATTTTGTTGCCTCAGTACTTGTACTCTGTGCAATGACAATAAAGTTTAATCTAATCTAATGTGTGTGGGTACGTGCAAGGAGAGGGTGTAGCATTTTTGCTTGAAATACCCATCTCATACTAAAATTGAAATGGCTAACAGCGCTTGCACCACAACTACGTGGCATTACATTTTACGTGACAGTATGATGTAGCATTAAATAATAGAGGTTAATACACTGGTGTGGTTAATACAGGGATTTGTTTTTATGAAACTACATAAAATACTGTAATGCGGTTTATGTACGGTGCTGTATAAAGTCAGGAAAATAGAGTTCTATAAAACTATGTGAAATATATTTGGTAATTTGGTCTTCAAAAATCTTCTCCAAATGTATGTCCTTGTGAGAGACCGGACGGTCACCCCACGTTGTTTGGGGATGTGGCGACTGGACTGGGTGGTGAAGTGCGGAAGGACGGTGCAGAAGATGGTGGTTTTCATATAAAAATATATATTTTTGTTTTTACACAGGGACTAACCCCAACGGTGCCCTCAAAATAAACAAAACAAATCACACTCAGGCCGTACTTACTGGAACTCCAGTGCCTGGCACCCTGGGCACCTGCTTGGCCGATTAGGCCCAAATCATGGCACCTTCTCAAGGCCCCAAGCCAGGCCGCAAACTAGGCCTAGACACTAAGCCCGAAGCTAAGTACATAGCTAGCCATTGAAACTAAATACTTACATACACTAAGCACAAAACACAAGGCACACAAACATGGTACAGAGACAAGGAGCACAGAACAAGGCATACAACACAAGGGAACAAAACAAAGCTAAAAGTGTCCACGCATCTAGACACGCACTGTTTCACCTTACTCCGGTAAACAGGGAAAGCAGTGCACCTGTTTCTCCCCAAAGTTCTGTAGCTGACTGTCGTATGCCTCTCTTTGCAAAGTCTCTCTCAGCCAGCCTCCCTCTTGAAAATGAGGCACCCTTTAAATAGGGCACAGCCACGTTGGCTTAATTAGCTCCAACATTGGAATCAGGTGAGCCCAGCCCCAACCATTATGGGGGTGGAGTCTAAAAGTCTTAAAGGGCACCATCCCTTTTTGGCCACGGTGAGGAGGGGGAGAATTCACCTACTCACAGTCCTAAAATCATCAAAATTTCATTCAAGATTAATCTTCATGATATTCTTCTACAAGATGTGGATTGTGTGAAATACTCACCAAAAAAAAAAACTGAACGGGAATGTCTTGAACTATGCAAAAGTTATACATTTAGTGACCAGAGTAAAAAAAAATACAGGAAACGTGATTTAGAATGTTGTCAGAATTCCTATCCAAACATCCTATCTCACCAAGCATAAAAACTGATAATGAAGATGGACCCAACAGTTTCAATGTATTTGGTCAATAAGAATATAATTTATTTGTATATAAGCATATTATACAGTCAATAAGAACATTACTTACTTACTGCTGACATATTATTATTATGAACAAAGGATATTTTATATAAATAATCAGTACAATATCAAAACTATGTACATCTAAAATATTCAATAACAACTTATAACATCACTCAACAATCAATGTGTTCTGAACATTCAAATGTTGATGACATAGTTATCACGACAACCCTGTGGAGAAGAATACACACACTCACACGTACATATACATACACACAGAAAGCAGGGTAAGGGCGGGGAGCCTGAATGTTGAACACAAAAGAGTCATCACAAAACACATCCCAGCAGATGCAGAATGCCAAAGCTGAAAAACATTTGGTTTAAAAGTAAAACAAAAAGTCACTTTACACTCAGGGGCCATACAAGCTACTAGTTTTATTCTCTTTTCACATTTTTTTAATAACAAAGCCAACCATTACTCTGTGGCTCCTGTTGTACAGGAATATGTGCTTGATGGAATGGCAATAGAGTAGTAATTGGAGAAGGCTGAGACTGAAAAATTGTATTGACGGAAATGTCTGCCAGCTGTCGTGATAGATTTGCTCAACACCAGATTCTGTATTGCGCTGCCAATGTATTAAAACGATTATGCGATATGAAGAATTTAGCCCACGATCCCTGTAGAGAATTGGTTCCCGAATATAGATGGATTTTAGGGAGGGAAGTGAACCCCAAGTCTAAACCTAAAGGACGACACAGTTTAAACTGTATTGAAATTGGTACTTCTGTGTCAGCATAGGAAGAAAAAGACATTGGGTCAGAGAAGTGTTTATGCTTCCTCCCTGACATAGGACCTACAGAGGAATTAATAACCAATCCCAAACCCACAAAATAAAATGAGGTAATATAAATGTAAGTTTTACATATTAAGTATTATTAAGTTACGGTGTTCCCCAAGGCTCTGTGCTTGGACCCTTGCTCTTCTCCTTGTACACGCTACCCTTAGGTGTGTGTGTGTGTGTGTGTGTGTGTGTGTGTACAGCATGGGCTTGGACCCTTGCTCTTCTCCTTGTACACGCTACCCTTAGAAGATGTCATAAAGAAGCATGGCATTAACTTCCATTGCTGTGCTGATGACACACAACTTTACCTATCCATGAAACCTGATGAAATTGTACAGCAACCCAAGGTAGAAGCTTGCCTGAAAGATGTGAAAGCATGGATGACTAACTTCTTCCTGCTCCTTAACTCAGATAAAACTGAGGTTATGCTTGTAGGCCCTAAACAATTGAGAATTACCAACATTCCCAATATCAGTAAAACTGGGCTACAGACACTGGTCTCAAGCAGATGGGCCCTCCCATATGTGCCGCAGTTCTGCTTAAAGTTTCTTCCTGATTAATAGGGAGTTTTTCTTTGCCCCTGTCGCCATTTTTCTTGCTCTAGGGGTGACAATTGTATTGTTTTTGCGCTATATCAATAAAATAAAAATTTAATTGAAAGTATAAAATAGATGCGATCAAATAGATTAGGTTACTTACCAAACTGAGGGTGATGGCAGGGTACTCCTCCTCCCCCTTAGCAGCAGCTCTTGTGCAATGAGGTCTTCTTCCTATGTATTCATCCCCTCTCGGTCTTCGGCGTCATGAGCTGCGATGAGCTCAAGCTTATTAGCAGTCAGCTGCCTCTTCCTATTCAGGGTGGCAAGAAGGTCTGTGAAGGTCTTGTCAGCCTCCATCTGAAACAAAAGCAAAACTATAAAACCTCAAAAATGTAAGGCTTCACACTCTACGACTTTTTTTCAAATCATAAAACACCACACACACACACACACACACACACACACACACACACACACACACACACACACACACACACACACACACACACACACACACACACACACACACACACACACACACACACACAGAAAGAGAGAGACTGACTGCCTGACATCTAGGAAAGGACAGATTTTTTTATGTTTCACAGAGACAGTAACAGATATAACATACCACTCCAAACCTAATTCAGGTAGCTTGTAGTAAATTACACTGTCCAATGTATATTATGCACAATATGTGCCTTTATCATGCTGCCAATAACATTTTATTAGATTACACATACTCCACATTCAAACGCTTAATTGTATATAGCCTAAAAACATGAGCAGTATTTCAGGAAAACTCAAATGTGTCATTCTTTTTTGTTACTCTTTTGGTTATGTCTTCAATGTTACAATAAAAAAAAAACTAGGCAGAGTCATATTTGTGTAAAATCTTGAAATATAACTCTACCTTGTCAGTCGACATGCTTCTTTAGCTTCTGGTGTTGTCTTTTCCGATTCCATATCAGCTTCAGCTTGTCAACAAATACACGTGTACCACTGTCCATTAGAGGGTCTCAAAGCATGATTTGTATTTATGACAGTGGTGAACAAAGGTGAACTACACTCTGCAACTTTAGGGTGAGCTCAGTAGCAAAAAAACCCCACCAATTCTCGCCTAATGGGGCTCATCAAGTTTACTTGCAACAACACAAGTCAAACTAATATAGTCCTTAGCTGCTAGCTAGCCATTAGCTAGTTAGCTTATATTAACACACATTAGCCATGTTGTCATAGATACTGCCAACCATTTATAGAGCATGGGAGTGTCTGTCGTTATTTTTGGGAAAAATATTTATTTAATGTCAACAGTTTTTTTTTCTTTCAATAATTTTACTTAAATGAAAAGGTAAGATTTTTGTGAATATTTTAAGTGAAAGACCAAGAGGATAAACAGCAAAGACATATTTGTTATAGCCTGTTTTGCTCATATTCACTAGGGGTGCCAATAATTGTGGAGGGCACTGTATATTTACAAATCAAATGAAGTTTACCTGACAAAATTAAATATCTTGTGTTCATACTGTCTGCAAAGAAATACAAGTCAAGGTAAATTTATAAATCACTGCTTTCTTTTTTTATTTGCATTTTCCATACCGTCCTAACTTTTTCTGATTTGGGGTTGTAGATAGCTGGCTCAGACACCTCGCAAATCCCCTCAGACGTATTTTTCAGTTACAGGTTTTTTACATTGCAGTGTCTCAGTAACTTTTAAAAAGTCTAAGCAAAAAATTGTCAAACAAACAACTTTTCTATACAAATACAACCATCTACGGAGTTTGGTCCGCCATCTTTTTTTTGTATTGCTTTGCGACACCAACCGATGGAGAACTATAAAGGTTCATGAGTCCGTCAAGCAACTGCGTGGCCAAACAGTAATGCAGTCGTAGAAGCATATTTCGGCCTTCACATATACAGCAGTAGTAGTGGGATAATGTGTTCATCGACAACTACATCTATATTTTTCAAAGCAAATGCTGTACTGCACCACTTTTGTATAGTTGGTAACAAGGCTGCAAACAAACAAAACAAAACAGAAAACTGAATAAAGTTTCAGCAAAGATCTGAATTATTTTATTTTATAAAATAAATGTATTTATAATTATTAAAAGGTATCATTTCATTTGTCTGTCAAAATACAGCACATTTCCATCTATAGTGATCTAAAATGAATAGTTTACTGAAATGCTGATCATTGCGCCGTCTGTTGTTAATCCTCGGAGTGACTTCCATGACAGACCAGCATGCCCAATTGCTTCACACAGTTGCTCAAATACATCCTTGGTTGTGGTACGGCCTTGTATTGTTTTTACACAAAGTAATTCCTCTGTCACTTCAAACTGGTTGTCAACACCGCGGGAAAAAATCGCGACCTGAGCGTCATTTATGTCAGTGCTCTTGTCCAGAACCACAGAATACGCACTGAAACTTTTTGCCTTTGACACGCAGCTAGATTTATTTTCCGATAATGACTGCTGGACTATACATTATCCTGCTTATTATTCGGTTACTTGTCAAAACGATAGAAGACATTCCTCCAAAATACCTCTTTTTAATGATTTTGTTGCCATTTCGTGACTTCCACTAAGAACGTAAATAGAACTTAAAAGTTTCATGTGTTGCGTAATTACTTGCTGACTTCAATTAAGTTTCCGTTACGTTAAATGACTGGACTACTTGCGGAATAATATGAAAAATGTGAATTAGAAGCACTTTTGGTTTGAGACATAAATAAAATAAAGAGATGTCAACACGTGTATTTTGGTTTTTATAGTAAAATGAAGCACATGGAAAAGCAGTCATCATCAGTCATCACCTTTACTTACATCATCTTCTCTTCTCCCTCACATTTGGTATTACCAAGTCATAGCGCCACCTACAGTACAGTAATATATACCACATCTAGGCATGTATCTTGTTTAGATGGTCAAAACAACTTGTTTTGCTACATGACCATTGTGTCGATGTATTATGGGGTAATGAAAACATTCTACCTGTTACCACATCTTGCACAGTATCAGGGAATTGATCATAACTTGTGAACAAAAGGTGACATTGATTCTGTTTTTTTTTCACCGAGTGGATGACAAAATTGTAAATCTTTCATACACTCTGTTTATTTCTATCTACAACTGAATTTGGTGAAAAAAAGGATTTATCTTTCCAAATTGATATTTTCAGGTTTTTAAGGATATTATTAAATAATGATGTGTGTTGCACTTACACTTACGTATTGTGTTTTATACCATTTAAAAGGGCTATTTCTCCTGATTACACACCCCGAACGAACACATAATCTTTTTTATGGCCATTGTGTTAATATGTTCATTCTGTAGCCCTATAAAAGTGACTGAATTCTGTTACGTCAAGTAACTAGTGTACTGCCCTGAGCGTTGGAAAAGAACATCATATTGCAGAGAAATCGTTGTGTGCTAAGCTTTGCTAAACTTGGAATAAACGGATCTCTTCTCCAGCCAGCTTCCCAAGACTTTGCTTACTCCATCTACGATCAGCTAACTTGAATAAAGAAATACAGCTTTGGCATTTCATCAGGGATTCGCCAGAAACAACAGACTCTTTCACTACCATGATTCTAAAAATGAGAATAAGCTAATATTGTTTAAGGTAATTCAATTAATTAGACATAAAAATCGGAGTAACCCTCCATTCAAAGTTCTGATATCTGATATGTAATTAGTAATTTTATTTCAGAAATGGATCACAGGATTGGCTCCATTATGTGAATAGTAATGAGTTTGTAGGGTATAGATTGAGCCATCAATTAGTGTTGTCAGACAGTAAAAGCAGACTAAGAGTGATTTGTTTCAGATTACATCCCCATACAAATCACTAATCCTTAAATCACCAATCCTTCCATTCTTTGCATCCTTATCTCATGTTCTTCAAAGTTTAGAATCCAAAGTACTAGCTAAATATTCCATATATTGAATACAAATCACAAATGCTTACAAGTTAATACTCGGAACTGGCAGTCATTCTACAAACTACATTCTCCATGCATACTACAAGTTGATAACTCAGGAATGTGAAATCTTGGTGCCTCAGTTGCCTTTGGTAGCCTGCACAGCAGGAGAACCATCAAGGAAATCACAGATGTCATCAAGGTGGCTATGGAAGGAGCAGGGCGATCCATGGGCCACACCACACAAGCTACTTGGACACAAGCAGGGGCCTTATCATCCACGGCTGGGTCACCTGAACTCGAGGCAAGAGTGTCTGATGTTAAAAATCCTGAAACACCCAATGATCCCAGCTGACATCAATGATAGTGTGTCCAAGTTGCACTGAAAGGTGTGTGCTAAAACCAGAGGTGCTTTCCAGTGACAACCTATGCAAAATGGCAGCATGGACTAAGGCCAATCAGGAACAGTTTTCACAGGTTTAAAAAAAATACTTATTGGCTGTCAACTTTCCCAGAGGGGCAATGAACATTCCAAAGTTAGGATCCTATTCTCTAAACGGTGCAATGATAGTGCAGTGAAGTCCTCTGGATGTTTTCTTCCATTTTAAAAGTTTCCAATGGAAAATCCAAGTAAAATGTAGTCTCTAAATGTCAGGAATTCAAACGAGGACCCAAGCGCAGATCGGTAGAAAAAGGATTTATTCCACAAACGTTAACGCACAGTAGATATCCAAAAAGGCAAACACAAAAACAGGGTCCACGGTAGTGATGTTACAAATGCAGAGGTGTAAAGTAACGAATTACATTTACTCACGTTACTGTAATTGAGTAGTTTTTTTGTGTACTTTGTAATTTTTAAGTAGCTTTTGAAATCGGTAATTTTACTTTTACTTAAGTAGATTTTGACTGAAGTATTGTACTTCGCTACATTGGAAATTACATCCGTTACTGAGTAAAAAAAAAAAACGTAGTTCAAGGCGGGAATCGCGCACGACAATTCTCACTGCAGTGTTGGATGCTGCATAGAGTGGATGATGGAGTCGATGCAAGGCGCCGGTGCCGAGTCACGAGAGATAGAGATGGAGGAAGATGATAGTGCGGACTACCAACAAGCTGCGGACAACCAACAAGCTGAAGCACCGAACTTTCCGGCAGTTGAAATTAAAGAAGATGAAGAAAACCTGTGGCCACATCTCAGCAAGCAGTTTGCCTTCCAACGTAAAAGAGGCAACAGCTAAATAATGCTGTGTAAGCTGTGCCTAACCCGCCAGTCAGAACTTTCTGCTTATAAAAATTCATCAAAATTCATCTGCGCAAGCATGTGTTGGTAAGTACAGTATTTGTCCCTTTCCATTGGTAGTTCAGACAGCGTTTTTGTCGTTTAGTTAGCTTTGCTCCATTAAGCAGAATATGCGTTTCATGGCACTAGTAGCCTCATTTTGGCTAGCACTTGCAACCGCCCTGAGTATGCTAACGTCGACAGCCGTCATCCAATAGACTAATAATAATTCCATTCCTGTCTTCCATTCGTTTCAGGTCATAGCAGTATTATGTTCAGCCTCTCGTATTGTGTTAAAAACTGCAGATCAGTCATCAGCAATGAAATACACCACATAAACTGATATTAGGCTAATCATTTGGTTGCCTCCCATGCCTTGAAACAGAACAATGTGAATGCGCACACCATCGTTGTCAGACAGTTGCACAAGTCAATGTGTATGTCGTTATCTGGAATTTATCACGATAAGTGGTGGCTTTGCAACGTGCACGTCTTTCATGTTAATGCTCAGGGGTCTCGGTTAGCAAGAATTGAGGAATATGAATTGTGATGCATGTAGAAATAGAAAATAATGCTATAATTCTGTATATATACTGTAGGTCTGTCATCTCAAGTAGCTATTTATAGCTATTTCTGTGTTATGATGCACTCTTGATGGCAGCTCAATACTTAATTGTCAGAAATGTTGTTTGTCATTCTACAGGTCTAGTCTATGTCAGACAACACCTTGCCCGGATGTTGGAGGCTGGAGCAAGTTGGACAACATTCATCAGATGAAGATGATTTATTTTCCTCAATAAAGTCCAGAAGGTCAGAGGGGAGTTAGGAGGGTACCTAGCCTGTGTCTCAGTCAATATGGATCTGCTGAACGACTTAATACTGGCCTACCTGCCTCGGCCGCCTGCGAGCGACTCTTCAGCTGTGCTGGATTGCTGTTCAATGCAAAGCGAGCCCGGATGAACTCTACTCACCTTGAAAATCAGCTGCTGCTCAAACTCAACAAGAAGTTTGTAGACTAATGCTCTAAAGGTGGACACAAGTAAAGTAACCAAAGTTTACAGTGGGGCAGCGGCAGCGGCATTCTAACTTTTTTATTTTAGCTGTCATGTGGTTCATGTCTTGACATGTCCTCCCAAAAGTTCTTAAATGTTGTGTTGACATGTTTAATGTTTAATGTTTGACATGTTTAATGTCATTGCACCTATATTTCTAAAGATTCTCCTTTAATTAAAAATAACTAGTTTTTGTATTGGATTTATGACCCCTTGTCCTTTTTTGCACTATATAGGAGCGGCCCCCATCAAGTTGTTGAAAGTAACTAAGTAACTTTTACTTAAAGTACATTTTAAATGAACTACTTTTTACTTGAGTAGATTTTTAGATGGGTATTTTTACTTGTACTTAAGTAAAATTTCATCAAAGTAATTGTACTTTTACTTGAGTACAACATTTCAGTACTTTTTACACCTCTGTACAAATGACACCAAAGCTTCGAAGCTTGTGTCGCGAAAATGAAGCACTTCCAGACGGAGCGTGTATCAAGGCTTGTATCGTTTTGCCAAAATTACGTCACTGGTGACGTCCGAAGCCTCATTTGAATCAAGTGCTTCGCAAAGTGGTTCGTTCATTCACTTTTGGCAGGACGCTTCGACTATAAGATGTCCCAATTCCCATCTCGTATTCGTAGGTTTGTTGTAAGTGGTTGGAGACGTCGCTAACCGTTGTGCCACCATACAATCCTTAAATTCATAGGTCAAACAATTATTAGAAGAAAGAATAGAAAAAGAAAGCCTTTATTGTCATTGTATTCGCATACAACGAAATTTGAATTAATGCATGTTATTTTAGCAGGCCTTGCGCACCATAACAAATTGAACAAATTCACTGTCCCGAGAATCTTTCCTACACTGTATTTTTATTGACCAGCAGGTGTCACTAGAGTGCGAACGAAGCTTTGAGTAATGAACCTTTTTTCAACACGTCTGGCTGGAAAGCTTCGAAGGTTCATGAAGCTTCATTTCGCCATCACTAGTACACGGCTACTGTAGGCATCCACGCCAACGAAAACTAAAACGAAAATAAAAAAAATCCCCAAAAAGGCTGAGTATTTCTCCAAGAAAACCAGCAGGCTGGCAGACAAACAGGCAGGCAAAGACTGATTCAAAGACTGATTAAAAAACAAAATTAAAAACTTTTCTTAAGTCAAATTTTCTTAAACACAATTAAAAAAAAAAAGCAGACAACTCACAGAACAGGCAAGCACACCAGTTGAGACAATCTGACAGGGAACATGAGGCAAGACAGGGTTTAAATAGGCAGGGTAATCATTGGGAACAGGTGAGGAGCAGAACAGGCGGGAAACAGAACAAAGACAGGACAAGGGGCGGAGCACATGGTAGCACATGGCTACCACAACACCGGCACATGGCTACCACAACAAAGGCACATGGCTACCACAACAAAAACACAAGACATGTCAAACACAGAATCAGACAAGACAGAGCCCAAGTACTGACACTAAAAAGATACTAGGTTTTCAGGTTTGTAGTATCTTCCTACAACAGCTATACTTATTCTAATGTGCCTGACTGTTTAATAACCCCCAAGAGATAGAAATGGTACAAGTGATAGAAATTCCAATTGCAATTTTTTTATGTTTAACCTTCTAGTGAAAGAGGCCTTTCATGATCAGTTTTCGAATTGAAATGACATTTTCTGCAGTAGTAACAGCAATACCAAACAAGGTACTTATTTTTCATTCCAAATGAGATATCTGACCATACTAAGAATACAATATGCAAATTGGGTTTATGACTAATTCCAAACATAAATTGACCGTTGTTTCATCATTTTCATTCATCATTCACAACATAATTAATAATTATAACGATAATTATCATAATAATCACAATTCATGATTTAAGGATAGTGACCCCAAGGGCGGAAGTAACAAAAATGTATTGATAAAATGGGGTTGGTGACAATGTATGTGTGTGTGTGTTTGTGTGTATGCATGCAATGTATGTGAATTGAAAAAATAGAGTGATACATTGTCAAATGTTTTGACTATTGACTTTTTTGACACAGTGTTGCTCTGATAATCAACTCAGCTTACATTTATCATTTACAGCAAGCAATTTTAGTTACTTCCACCCACTGACTGACTGATCGAGTTTTGGTCTCTCAACTTGCAGGCCTGCCGTGGAAGCAAGAGACATGTGAATCCTATACCTGAATCGTTGTTGGGCAAGTCAAATGAGTATATGGAATACATACAAATATCATCGAGGGATCAATACATTATCAGACATGTCTTCATAATATACATGTCTGACGTTGTGTGATGATTTTTGGCCAGTTCGTCATGCTAGCAAGATCACATTTGCCAACCAGCTAACATTAGTTATGGAGGTCACTAACATAGTCACACAGTGCTTGGTACTCCATGCTAGCGTAAGAGTTTCGCTAAATTAACGTTGATTTTTTTCGTACTGGATTTAATACATTTTATACACAGGCCTCTAGTTCTGATTGACTGATGGTTACATGTGATTGGTTGTCAAGCAAGCGGGAACATAGCAACTGGCCTTCAGACTTCAGACAGCGAGGTTTGTATCAGGCAGGGTTAAATGTGTTTCACCACTAAAATGGTCCTACTTGTAGAGTTTCAAGAAATTGAAATATAAGCTCATGTACCTGTGGATGATGTGTTGGCTCTGTAGATAATCAAGTGCTAGCGTCATCTCGCAGAGGTAGACCTTCACTGCATCCTCACTGAACTGCACATTCTGCTGCAGGTGGTAGCGCAAATCCCCTCCCAGCAGTAGGTCCACCACCATGAACATATCTTCTTCATCTTGAAATGAATACCTGAGACAGAGGCCAATCATGGCAAAGCACACACACACACACACACACATGCGTGCACACACACACACCACAGGACATTCAGTCATGGTCATGCATTAAAACAAGATCTTTTCATCATCCTTGAACACATAACCACAGAAAAAGGGCTCCAGTGAACAGGTTGAGTGCAGTGTGAGAGGTTCAGTTGGTGTGTGCATGATACACACTAACACACTAAAACCAGGGGTTGACAATAGAGCCAGACTGATATAGGACGTTCAAGACTGATACTAATATTAGAGGATTTAAAAATACAATAATGATACATTTAACGGTTTTAACAAAAACATCAATATTTTCCCCAACATTTAGCATAGTGATTGAAGAGATTCTTATCAAGATAGGATATAATGTTGTTGTAAATACTTTTCTGCTAGTTAAAAACAAAGGCTCTCTTTTACAGACAATACATTATATAGTATATATCCAAGTATGTTCTTTATTGTTGTTTGATAGCTAACACCTACTTTCAATGTAGGCTATTTACTTATCCAGTTAATCTTTTTTTAATTCTATACAAGCTATAAGAAAGCATTTTTCAACCACCATTTGCCATCCTGTAAAGAATTCATGTTAAACTATGCTGTCACCACGGACGAAACTGAGATGAAGGGACAGGGGTCTGGATCAGCTCTGAGTCAGCATGACTCAATCACAGTACTGTCCTAATTAAGTCTTCTTTTCTTCCTCTTCTTTATTCCACCCTTTTTTTGGTGCCGCTTCTGCTCCTGTGCTTGTGCGATATCAACACTACTCCAACTTGGCCGACATCTCCGTCCTGATCCCGTTCAGTGCTCGTGTCAAAATGTTTTCTTTTCATCTCTTCTTTTCCCATTGAAATGAATAGGGGAGCACAAATAGAACATTCTTCCATATTTGAGTGCTATTTTCAAGCAGTGAGAGCCACCTAAACTTGCTAGCAAGAACTGTTCTGAGCTTCTGAATGGACGTGTGAGTCACGGGAATATTAATCATTACCGTTGTTACCCTCTACTGACCAGTCGCTCCAGGGTTCCACAATATTATTGTGATCAAAATGGTTTCTCTTTAAACCCCAACTCCACATATACGAGAAAACGAATTAATGAGAGATATAACTCAGACATCAGGCAGATTATCTATATGACTTTTTAACTTTTTTTTATATTTTCATATTTTTTTTGTAATAGTGTTTTAATATTTTGTTTTGCTTTGATGTGATCTTATGTCTCGAATTTCATGCAACAGAGACAGATGAACACATTGTACATGCGTCATCTGATTTCACAAATTTCTGAGAACTTTTAAAACCATACTTACATGGTAATTTCATCCATACTGGAATGTTATTGAAATTAAGTTGAAATAAAATGTCATTCTTTGATTTTAACTCTTGAACTGTATTCCAAAATCCCAAGTTCTTGTTAATATTCAGAATTTTAATCATGAGCAATCCTTTACTATTGTTTGAAGAAAACTCAACAGAAAACATAATTATTCAAAATTGTTACGGCCCTACTAATCAGGCCAGGGGCTCCGCCCCTTTTGTGTTACGGCTGTTGCTTATCTATCCTGCAGGGTGTTGCGTGCCGAACAGTTAATGGGCTGGCCTATAAGAGGCTGGGGTTTTGCCGTGGACGGTCTCTCTCTGCTCTGGACCTCTGCGTTGCCGTCGTAGTGTAGGGACTGTTCCAGTGGTGAGAGCCTGGGGAAAGACGTCCGACTACTGAACTCCACATGGAATACCACACTGAGGGCCTCATTTACTAACAGGATTGCGCCCATTTCAGGCGTAAAATAGCGGGTAAAGACATAAAACCGTATTTCCAAAGGAGGCGCATCTGAGTAAAAGCGCAGATTACCGCTGCTAGGAAGTGGGTGTGGGAAAGTGGGTGTTCGTCGCAAAGAGATGGGAGGAGATGCGTAAAGTGCGCCTAATTATGTATTAGTAACGAAACAAGAGGTGTTTTAGCATGACATATCAGCTGCTAAATGAAAACTATGTGCCTGCGAGAAATTTGAAAAATACGAACATCAGAAATGTTATTTTTCTTTAAATGTTTATATTTGATATATCATTTAATAGGCCTACAAACAAATAGAATTACAAACTGTCCCACCAGCTAGCTGTTCGTGAAAAATGTGGCCACGTCTTACCCAGAATCGCTATTCATTGTATGGTTTAAACACTCATTGTTCAAGCACACCAGGTACAGTGCACACCTTCTGCGTAGGAGTAACGTGTATCTATTCAGGAAAAGTACTTGTACTCGAAGTACACTAACTAAACTACCGATAAGTAAATTGTAGAGACAGAGCAGCATATTAATTTCACCTTCCATGTTTATTTTGACGTTATAGCCTCTCAAGCGCAAGCTACCCCCAGTGCCATGGCAACCTACAACTACAGTTTTCAAATGTATCTGCCTAGGGCAGCGTTTTTGAAAAGCATGGTTTTCAGTGTTGGAATACGCCGTTTTAAAGTAAGGGGTGTGGTGTATTCCTACCAGACTATTTAACGGGATGCAATGGAGCAGTTAACCTGGATATTAACTGTCCTAGCTATCTCTAGCTTAGGGAACCATCTTAACAGTCTGCAGTTGCCTGTGTGTGATTAACTCATGTTAATATGTGTGAATATGAACTTGTGAACATAAACTTGTTAATATGAAGCTGCACAGGCACCCTGAGGGGTAACCATAGTAACCCAGAAACTCAATGTTCGCTGAAAAGTTTAATTTCCCAAAATCAGCTCACCAATAAAATGAATTCAAAGTGATCACAACTTTTAGTGTGGACGGAAGGGCTAAATGGAGAAATATTTATGAGTTTCTATATTTACCCGGGTTAGTTTGCTGTAACTTCGTGAACCAAAAGCTCTAATTCTAATTTTAACTCATCATCCATGGGTGGAAGGAACACGCAGGCTCTTTCTTCCCTATTTTAGCTGCACGCTAAATAACACTAATGGGCGGGGTTAGGCGCTGATTACGCTGGTAAGGCGTCGACACATTCAGATGAGGTTCTTGTTTGATAAATACGATGCAAAATACTGTGCGCTATATGTGAGTTGGCAAAGGCGCAGATTAAGCTGCGGTCGCAATGTTAGTAAATGAGGCCCTGAGTACTTCCTCCGTCCTCGTCGCGTTTTACACTATTGTTTGTTTACTTGATTACACCTAGACACATTGCACGACACTTTCCTTTTAATACATTATACTGACTGTTTGTACTATTGTAAATAAACCCTTTTGATTATCACTACGGTGTGGTCGACCCATTTTATGTCAGGGCTGCCTTGAGCCAGGCAGTCGTGACAAAATGTATTGACTATTCCTCCTGGGGCATTTGCTTGGTTTGATATTCTACTCTCTTAAATTATCCTATGCATGAATTTAGGAATGGCTTTTATTTTGAAATGCCATCTCTGTGCAAGCTGTTTCATTCATAGAACTTAAATTAGCCTATGCATGAATTCAGGAATGGGCTTTCATTTTGAAATGTCATTTCTGTGCAAGCTGTTTCCTTCACAGAACAGGGTGACCAATGCACATCGGTGACATATCGTCAGTGGCAGTTATACCACCAACTAATAATGTTTGAAAAATGAGACTTTTTTGTTTACCGGTAGTTCAATTCTGCTTATTCATTATTGACCCCCAAATAACGCTACCAACCGAAGCATATGAGTATTTAGGGTTGCCAAGCACTAATGAGATCACTCTACTCTCTTGAATGTTGATGTTGTAGAATTTAACAGTTAAAATGTACCAAAGGTGGAGTTACTACTAGCAATGTAGAGTCCAATTGAGGTTGGTAAAGGATATCCCCTCTCATGGAATGATTGTGATCGTGAGCAGTTAAGCCGTTAACTAAGATTACCCTGATTACTAAAAAGGTTGTAGCCAAGGCTTTGGACAGGACTTACACCTCAAAGATACAAAGATAGTTAAAGATGCACTGTGACAGAGCTAGTTTTAGTGTATGCTTTGACATTTTGAGAGGGCAACTTAATGATAATATTACAAACAAAATGATGCCAGTGGGGAGGAGACTTTGAGCCTGAGTGAGATTGCAACTAAAGCTAGGATTGATCAATATTGAATCCGATAATGACTAAATCAATTTAAACAAGATTTTCCCAAACATTTAGCATAGTGATTGAAGAGTTCTAAGCAAGATAGGACATGATGTTGTTAAAATCAAGGGCTCTCCTTTACAGACAATATACAATGATATGTAGAGGTAAAGTTTTTAGTTTATTTGTTATAACCTGACACCTAATCAGTCACAATAACTACTTTTAATGTATTCACTATTCTGATGCTGAAACACAAGAAAATAAGGGGGGGGGGGGCATTGGGCATATCTGAAATCAGCTTTCACTGTAGATGTATTTCTTTACATGTGCTCACGTTTATTTTGTGTGCAATCCCAGTGGGGTAATCATTTCCAACGCATCAACTGTGTAACTACTGATGTGGGAATCGTGGACATAATCATTACATAATTTAGGCAGAATGAGACAAGTGCTATGTGACCTCTCGTTAACATTACTTTCTTCCAATGATAAAACATGCATAGCTAGCTTTGTGGCTAACTAACTCAGTAAACTAACTTTGTGGCTAACTAACTCAAGTAAAATACAGCACTATAGCTACAGCTGTCAGTGACATAGGCAGAGATATGACAAGGAGAACGACTGTTTAATGGCTTGAAGAGTCTTACTGTTTCACAAATAACTCAACAATCCAGTCAACTAACATCAACATTATTTTGCTGTTTAAAGTAAGCTTTAAAGGGCTTACTGTAGCCTACTGGCTCCAACATTACTGCAGCAAAACCAAGAATGGCTGACACGAATGTTGTCAGTTATTTAGGCTTAAAGGAGAAACGTTAGGAGATATTTATTATGATTAATGTCATTTATTTCACGCAAAAATGATCTCCCTAACACGAAGACAGATTAGACTGTTGTGCTGTGGATTAGTCAACTGAGATTTGTAGCCTACGAAATAGGCCTAACTTGTGTTGCCAAAAGTTGCAGTGTGGGGGACAAACTGTGCAATGATAACTATTATGATATAGTTGCCTAGTATACCTTTTTAAAGAAAAAAATCAGCCGCTATAAACCACATTGCGCTGCAAAGTCTGCAATTAACATATATCAGCCTATAATATCGGCTAGCCAGTCTATCAGTTAGGCTCTTATGAAAACCAACACCGCCTCAGGAAGACAAATGCATAGAAGAAGGAAGGATTTAGATCTTTCAGGAATTGCGAACAATTTCTGTTAGATTATTTCTTTTTTAAATCTGGTACTTTTTATGCATTTTGTTTAAAACTTAATGCATTCTCTACTAAATGTGCCGGACAAACTTATAGTTAATTCCCAACCTCTCATGCTGCCACAACATATATGTGAAAATACAAGAACAAAAAACTATAAGAGCAATATCCCTTAGTACTAAGTTTAATTTCTTACATGCACTAATTAGATACAATAATTTGCTAATAGGTGATTGCATGCTAATGTATCTAGTATTTCTTAGGCATTTCCATTTAAAAAAATAAAACGTGCAAACCATACAAAACTCCCATTGAATTCATGCTGCCATGCAAACCTTCAAAACTGCACTCCAAATTGTTATTTATAATCTATGCATGTTCATAAAATGTGTCCTCATCACGTTCTTTATTTTAGCTATATGTACATGGTAATATAGCTATATAGGGATCAATGTGCCCCAATCCCATTTTGTGGCACAGGAAAAGTGCATAGATTCTGATATTTTCAGATCTGATCCAGGCCTCATCCATATGTGGTATTGAATTAGATATGAATCAGATATTTGGTCTTGCAACTCCTGTGTAGCTGTATAGGGAGGCATCTCCCAGAAACATTGTTGAACAACTTACATTTACATTTAGTCATTTAGCAGACGCTTTTATCCAAAGCGACTTACAAGGATGTATACACATTTTTTACATTTACACTGATGGCACACTATACATCAAGAGCAATTAGGGGTTCAGTGTCTTGCTCAAGGACGCTTCGACAGGGAATCGAACTAGCAACCTTCTGATTAACTAACAACAACTACCATTGTCTCTCTCAGTCACAGTGGTTGCTCAACTACCATTGTCTCTCTCAGACACAGTGGTTCAACAACTACCATTGTCTCTCACAGACACAGTGGTTCAACAACAGTGTTGTGCAAGTTCACACCTCTCATGAACTAGTTCAAAGTTCAGTTCATACAAGTAAAAATGAATCGTTCACGTTCATAGTTCACCATTTAAATTCTGAACTAGTTCATAGTTCAGTTAATTTCATAGTTTTAAGTAGGGATGGGTATCGTTTTTTTTTTTTTTCGATACCGGTGCTAAACCGATACTTTTAAAACGATACCGGTGCCTAAACGGTGCCTGAACCGATACTTAAAAAAAAGATAATATGAACGTGTTTTTCATATACATCAAAAACTGCTCACACAAAATTCAAAATGTTTTCCCCTAACAATTTAAAGTGTATCACTCACTGCTCATTATCAAGGTTTTAAAACACTCTTGAGAACTACCATTTAATCTGTTGCACATCAAGGCTAACAGACTATTAATATTATTATTAATAATAATGGGGATAGTGTAGTAGGGCTGCTGAGAATAAAAATGTAATCAAAGTAGTTAGTTACAGGCTGTAAATATTTGCTTGGAAAAGTCCTAAATACAGATATTTAAAAATTCAAACCACGTACATTATCGTGGTGGATGAGGTGTGATCGTATTTGAAGTATATTATTACTTCCATATTTTCCCCATGCCAGTTTGTTTCCATAAAGAAACCTATTAATGTCCGATTAATTGCTCTATTCAATTTGTTTCCATACACTCACCAAATTATTGCTCAAGCAGTTATATTAAAGAAACTGTGAATGTTCTACCTTGTCAAGTAATGGTATTCAGGACACAATCCTGCTACAGGTTGTGTTTCTGTGCACTGGTTGTTTTGGGCCTATTTGGGACAAAATGTCCAGGGATGTTTTTCACTCCGGTGGTAAACTGTAACACACAATGGATAACTTAGCAAATGCTATTATCAAACAAATAAGAACAACATAATTGTGAATGTAGATTTATTTTTATTTCAGATCCAAAACTGAACTCAACACCTTAAGTTAACATGAAAGTAACCAATCATTTCTAAAAAGGACAGCCAGTAAAATATTCCTCACAGAGAAGCCAGAAACAATCATCCTCTGTTTTGTTGCCCTCTTTTTCTTTCCCATGCTTGTCTTGGATACTGTCTTCACTTCACTGGCCTTCCCTTCTTCTGCCCACACAGGATGGATTTTCAAATGCTGTATGACTTAGACAAAGTAAATGAGTACCCTTTCCTTTACAGTATTTACCTGGTAAATATATGGGGAATTATAATATATTATTGGGTAATTACCATAGGTAATAAGTAGGTAAATACAGAGAAACTCCAGCTGAAATACTAAGGAAAAACCTCCACTATTACCTATCAACTAAGTACCTTGTAGTTGTGATAACTCATATATAATTGCGTACATCCTAGGAAAGTACCGTAACTTGCTGACTATTATCCACGGTTTATACATTTATTTGGTAAAATTTCTGCAGCCCTGCAGTTTATTCTCGGATGGGGGCTATACATGGGAATTGCAATTGTGAACATTCTCTTATTAGCCTAATATGAACAACTAGCTGACTACCTACCTAGCTAATGCATGTTAACAATGACATTTTTCTTAAATTGCCTTGAGTTTCAAAACGAGAAAGTGTAGCCTTTGTAACTTGCCAATTTGTAACATTACCTAGCCATAAGTGGGTGTGACAATGTCTTATAGCAATGAAAAGTTGACTCAGTTTGAAATACAATACAATACATTTGTTTTTCATGTTCCATGTTTCCCTTTTTTACACGTTTACAATTAAATAAAAGATTTAAAGATATCACATGGTGTCTTTATTGGTTTGGCTTAATGGTATTAACTTTGCAAATAATCCCTGGTAGATAACTTGTCATCCGCAGAATTGTAAGATATAGTGTGTTACAGATGGTAGGCACAATAAGTACACCAACCTTTCCAATTACCCTCAGGCACCAACGATGATGACAGGAAAACATAGAATTCCAACAAAATTCACAGCATTTGCTAGCCTGGGTGCCAGCACGAACTTAGCCCCGCCCACAACATTTGAGGTCGGGAAGTTCGGTCAGGCATTGCTCCGTTGGGGAGAAATAATGCCCGACCTGAAGCTGTTCAGGCAATCAAATTGTCAGGGCGGGCTTTATACGATGATGGACAGATGATCAACAGTAACGTAATCAGCCACGTCACCAAAAAGCGGTTGGTTTGAATTCGTTTTCAACAAACATGGCTGCCGCTGGAGAGCTGAGAGGTGTAGACAGATTCTGCCATATTGTCTGTTTTAGAAGACATCGACAGCGCATTCATTTTGAAAGAGGAACAGAGAAACGCGATCAAGGCATTTGTCGATCGAAAAGATGTTTTTGCCGTCCTTCCTACGGGATTCGGTAAAAGTTTAATTAATCAGCTGGCCCGGTTCACATACTACGTTGCTCTGATTGATTGTAGGTCTATCCAATTGAGCGAAGAGGCATTTTTTTTCCTGGTTCGGTTGAAACACGCCCCATAATCACAGCCCAATGGAGCAGTATCAGACTCATATTCTGACTAGAATTATGAGTATGACAACATCAGACTAAGCATTTGCTGCATTGTGTATCTGTGTACATGTAAAAAAAAAAAAAATACTGTGAGATAAAAAGGTGGGGAAAGCTGACCTAAACCTACTGACAACATACCTAATCAATAAGTATCTGAACACAGCACAAGTATCTAGGCATGGGATAAAATATCAATGTGATCTAATTTTCAGGCTACATGGAAAGTCAGACCACAGCTAGAGGACACCTGGTGTCGTGCAATCTATAGAGTTATGTAGAGCTGTACTGAAATAATCAGGCCAGGATGACAAATGATTTCAGGGAAATAGAGGAGAAAAGGTGTGAGAGAAAGGGGGAGACTACATATTTCTTTCAAAGTTGCCAGTGCCCTACATAGATTTCAGAAAAAAACTGGACTTTATCACAAGACACATCTAATTCCTATGGGTGTTTCTCTCTTGCTGTGTGTGTGTGCGTGTGTGTGTGTGTGTATCACTCAAGCCCCCATACCGTACACACACACACACACACAAATGCTGCACCATCTCTGCTGGCCTTATTTTAGCTGGTTTATGCTTTCTGACCTTGAATGTGGGTAAAGTTTCAGGAAACTGGGACTGTTTCTACCTTTAGTAGAAACTTTCTAAATCTGATGTATAAAATCGCACAAATTCTACAGAAAATGCCCTTTTAACACAGATCCCTATCTTCTCAGGAAATGATCAGCTGATTCAATTCAATTCAATTGTATTTATATAGTGCCAAAATAATCAAATTGCCTCAAGGTGCTTTACATAGCCCAGGGCCTGATTCAGTGCTCAGCATTCTCTTGGTAAGCCTTATTTGACCTGTCAGGAATTCTGTCAGAAATTACAGAGGCTGATTAAGTGGCGAACTAGTAACTGATAGAGTGCAAAGCACATCGTGCTCTACATATCTAGCTGGTTATCAGAAGTTTTCCCAAACTGTATTGGTGGGACATTGGCTTGCACTGCCAACTTCAAAGCAGCCGATATTTGGCCAAAGCAGATGCTTTTTACAAATCACCATTATGTTTACATATCTGGCTGTTATCAGAGATTTTTACGGTATGTGACAAATCATGGCAATTGGATAGATTGTTTATATTCCGGGGCAAGCCTATTACTGCTCATATGCTGTAATTTTCATATCAATGAAGATACCACCACCAATGGAGATTAATAATAGTGTATATTTCAGTTGTTTTTTTGTGTGTTAATTCAAAGTGACAAGGTAACTTAATATCTACGTAGACACTCAACTAGCCGCAGCAAACAGGTAACTTAACTTAGCCAGGAGCAATGTAAGTAACTACAATTGTTAAATGTTTGCAGCTTACAGTCAAGGGCTAGCACAAGCCATTCTGCTACTCGAGGCAAAACATAAATATGCCCCCCCAATCCCCCTCTAAGCCCGAGGAGCCATTCAGTCTTGGCTACAGGCTGCGTCTTTGGGAACTAAAACATACTTGGGTTTACACTGCAATCATATGAGAATAATAAGAGTATTTGCAAGGCAAGCTGAATTATTTGCAGAAATTGGTACAATAATAACAAAAAAGACTATGAATATCGATACAGTACTTGGCTTATCAAGCACTATAATAAAACAGACTTAAGATAGTTTGATATAGTCTGGTAAATGCAGTTTTTGAAGTTATGTGCTACAAATACCCTCCATCCTAAAAATTATAATGCAATGAGAGTAACAAATCAGTCCATGCTCAATAGTCACCTCTCCTACCTCTGATACATGCATACTCCTTCCACAATCTCTCTTACAACACATGCAGAGCACAAAATGTATTAAGTGAAAAACACATGATAGTCACCAGAGGTTTACTAAAAATACATGTTCAATTTCCTGTAGGATCTCTAGCTCTCTAAAGACGTTTCGGACCTCATCTCGCTCTACGCACTGCTGTTTGTTCATATACTTCATGGCGTACATCTTCTCCGTGTCCCTCTTCTGAACAATGCATACCTGGAAGGGAAACAAAGACAGTAATGGCATTAAAGGCACAATCCGGTTTTTAATGTGAAACATTCAGAAGTTAACTAAAAATGTCAACAGAATATATAGAAATTGCCGGTTTGACATAATATGCAAAAAGTAAGCGTACTGTATGGCCAAGATATGCTGCTATAACTAACCAGCTATCTTCTGCCCATAATTTCTCATAAAACCACTTTGTACCTCCAGAGGTGAGTCACTACAGCAACTAAGTTTGGCTTTCCTGTGGTGCTTAATCGCAAGCCAATCAGTTATTCTTAGCAGTAAGCCTGTCAACCACCTAAAAAACGTAAGTGTAGGGTTGTATTTACTTTGTTAAAAGAACAGATAAATATCAGTCAGTGCTAATGTTGACAATAATGGTCACCCAGACATCTACCCATACAAGTGTTTCCATGCTACCTGTAGCCTTTAGTGTCCGTCATATTGGCCAAACCTTTTGGTGACTCCCACGAGGGAGAGAAGCTGCTCCCAATTTATTTGGCATGTGGAGTATTACATCACGTAGCCCAGTAGGCTCAGTTGACAGCTAACCAGTATAGCAGATTGTCCCCTTAAACCCAATTGTTCAGACCAAGCCAACAACTTTTTGAATGTGGACTAATAATGCCAACCTGTTGTAGAGTTCATTTTCAGGTGATTCACACAATGGTGTAACCTCTTGAAAATGCTATATGTTTTCTTTAGGATTAAATTCACAAATGTCTCACATTTAAATATGAGGAAATGCTATATTTTAAAGAGGCACTAAGGTATTTTTGTCTAAAACTAGTGAGCTAACTTGTTAAAAGCCAAGAGCAACAACAGCACAGTTGGCACTGATAAAACCTTGCCTTTGTCAGGCTGCAAAGCTATTCTTACATTTTCCCTGTGCCTGGGAAACTACAGCCTGGGAGGCTAGTGGGAACAACTTGTTTATCGCCACATAACAACATAAACAAAATGAGGTTAAAACTAGTTACCTTCACAAGTAGATCTTAGATGGAAATATTACAATTGACACTGACAATTCTTTTTAAAATATGTTTTCTTTACTAAGGAGAGCACATCATTTTTGCTTGTAGGAATTACAGCCTCCTTCATTGTATGTTAAACATTCATATGCCTGAATTACATGACTACATGCTTTCCTTAAATTGTGAAATAATGATTTGAAATAGTCATGGCAAGGCAAATATAATAAAATACACAAAATGCATGTACTACCAGTCAAAAGAAAATATTATATAATAGTCAGTTTCAAAAATCAGTATTAGACCATGAACAAGCTTCACCAGTTTTGCTTTTTTACTTTGTTAACTAAGATACTACTTACACTCAAACATGATGTATGTTGCTCTAGGCATTTTGGGGCAGATGTACAAACATGTTAGCGCCCACTTTAGGTGTAAGTTCGTCGTAGTGTGTACCTCACAACATGTCACGGTATGTATGAGCAGACACATGGCTAAACCGCGTTCTGCCTGCTACGGGAGCGCAGAATGCCAACATTAGCATAACTGTACTGATACATGCCAGCAAAGCTAAGTTCTGTCTTCGGCTCATTTCTGTTGGAGGCAGGCAACAATGGCGTAGATGAGCGAATTAGGCGGGGGAAAGTAGCAAATGAGGAGCAAATTTAGCCGGTGGCAGCCAATCAGATAGTTTGTTGTCGTCTCTGGTGGTTTGAAAATTGCAGGATTATGGCATTGTTTGGTTGTTTAATTTACTAAAAAAGAACAGCTTGGAGGGCCTTGTAAGGGCAAGTGACTGGATAGCCTACTAGCTGACTGGCTTCCTAACTAGCTTACTACTTCAGTCTGTGTATGAGTGCATGATCAAATGGTCAGTGGTACAGGACCTGTGGTCCTTTACCTGGAAGAAGGGAATAGGCTTACTGAGATACAGTACACTCAGTAGAGATATATGTTTTGATCAGCCAGAAGTAGTATTATAGTGTTTATATACAGTTATATGATTAGTATAATGCAAAAGAAAGACATAATCGCACCTCATAGCATTTTCATTTAAACCAACCTTTTAAAAACAGCATGTTAGGGAGAAGCTTCAGTTATTTTAAACAAACTCTGAATTGAATCAGGCCTAGGCTACTTCATGTGTAAGTCTTTGGAAATTGCAGACAAGACTGACCTAGATAGAAAGACTAGGCCACTGTTTTACCGCTGTTCAAATCCCCTATAGCACAGATAATTCTCCAATAGCAAATCCTGCTCACGAGGTGTGAGATTTTGCTGTTCTCATGACATGATTCAAGTTCAAGTTCAAGTGTTTTTAATTGTCACATACAACGAATGTAGTGAAATGTGAAAGGGTCTACGCTCCACACTGTGCAAAAATATGAGGACGCTCTCCACAGCTGAGGAGTAGAAGGTCCTCAGGATGGGAGGGGAGACCTTGAACTTCCTAAGCATACGGAGGAAGTACAGCCGCTGCCTAGATGACTGTCACGTGTTGTGTGTGGAGGGTCCAGGTTAGGCCTTCAGTGAGGTGCACCCCCGGGTATTTAAAACTAGGGACCCTCTCCACAGGCTCCCCGCTGATGGTGAGGGGGGTGTACCCGCTGTCCTGCTTCCGCCGGAAGTCCACCACCATTTCCTTTGTCTTATTGATATTTAGGGCCAGATTGTTGGACTGACACCACAGTGCCAGGTCTGCCACTTGGTTCTGGTAGGGCTGCTCGTTGTTTTCGGAGATTAGACCCAGCACCACGGTGTCGTCGGCAAATTAAATGATGGAAGTTGAGCTTCTGGAGGCTGTGCAGTCATAGGTGTAGATGTTATACAGCAGCGGGCTCAGAACGCACCCCTGGGGGGAACCTATGTTGAGGGTCAGCGGCCCAGAGGTTACACCACTCTCTACTCTCACCACCTGGGGGCGGTCAGTGAGGAAGCTGAGCACCCAGTTGCACATTTGGGTGGTGATTTTTTTTAGATTTTTTAGATTCAACTTTATTGTCATTGCACAGAGTACAGGTACTGAGGCAACGAAATGCAGTTAGCATCTAACCAGAAGTGCAAAGTAGAAGAGTGCAGAGTATGTGCAAATGGTTATATAAATATAGATAAATATGGTATATACAGTATGACATAAGATATAAGTGGTATGAGCAGTAAGAACATGAGCAGCAATAAAGGTGATTAGTGCAGATGTGATATAGATATGTGTAAAGTGCAGATGAAGTACAGGTGAAGGTGGCAGTAGAGGTTATAAGTTATAAATGAGGTAGGAGACATGATAAGATATAAGTACGATGAATATGGATGACAACAATTTAACATAAATAGATATATACAATGAACAATTTAGTGCAAATGTTCAGTGGCTGGAGGTAGGTGTGTGGCAGTCAAGCCAGGGTAGAGAGGGGAATACAGGAAGGAGTGTGAGGGGGTAGCCAGGGGGAACTATCACCGTGGTGCAGAGTTCAACAGGGTGACAGCCGCAGGGAAGAAGCTGTTCCTGAGCCTGCTGGTCCGGGAACGGAGGGCCCTGTAGCGCCTCCCTGAGGGGAGGAGGGCAAACAGTCTGTGGTTGGGATGGGAGCTGTCCTTCTCGATGCTGCGCGCCTTCCGCAGACATCTCTTGCGCTGGACAGCATTGATGGTGGGGAGTGGGGAGCCAGTGATGCGTTGGGCAGTTTTCACTACCCTCTGGAGTGTTTTGCGGTCCGCAACAGAGCAGCTGCCAAACCAGACTGAGATGCAGTTGGTGAGGATGCTCTCAATGGTGCAGCGGTAGAAGTTCACCAGTATCTGAGGAGACAGATGGGCCTTCTTCAATCTCCTCAGAAAGAAGAGACGCTGGTGAGCCTTCTTGACTATGGTTGAGGTGTTGAGGGTCCAAGAGAGGTCCTCGGAGATGTGGACACCCAGGAATTTAAAGCTGGCGACACGCTCCACCTCCGTCCCGTTGATACAGATCGGGGTGTGTGCGCCACCTTTGGTCCTCCTGAAGTCCACAATGAGCTCCTTGGTCTTCTTGGTGTTGAGAGCCAGGTTGTTATTGGCACACCACTCTGCCAGGTGCTGAACCTCCTCCCTGTAGGCCGACTCATCGTTGTTGCTGATGAGGCCAATCACCGTTGTGTCGTCTGCAAACTTTACAATGGTATTAGAACCATGTACAGCTGTGCAGTCGTGGGTGAAGAGGGAGTAGAGGAGAGGGCTCAGCACGCAGCCCTGTGGGACACCAGTGTTCAGGATGAGGGTTGAGGAGGTGTTGTTGTCTAACCTGACAGACTGGGGTCTGTTGGTTAGGAAGTCCAGAATCCAGTTTCTGAGGGAGGTGTTGATGCCTAGATCACTGAGTTTAGTGATCAGTTTGGAGGGGATTATGGTGTTAAATGCAGAGCTGAAGTCTATGAACAACAGTCTCGCATATGTGTTACTGTTGTCCAGGTGGGAAAGGGCGGAGTGTAGTGCCGTGGAGATGGCATCCTCCTTGCTCCTATTCTGGCGGTAGGCGAATTGGAGGGGGTCCAGTGTGGGTGGTAGGCATGTTTTAAGATGAGCCAGGACCAGCCTCTCGAAGCACTTCATGATGGTTGAAGTGAGTGCAACTGGGCGAAAGTCATTAAGGCTCGCTGCTTTGGAGTGCTTTGGCACCGGCACGATGGAGGTGGTCTTGAAGCACGTGGGGACAGCTGCTTGGGCCAGTGACAGGTTGAATAAGTCAGTCAAGACCTCAGTCAGCTGCCCAGCACAGGCCCTGAGCACCCGTCCAGGGATGCCATCAGGGCCAGCAGCCTTTCGTGCATTAGTCCTGCTCAGTGCAGCACACACGTCGGTGGAGGAGAGTGTGAGGGGCTGGTTGTCTGTAGTGAGTACAGCCTTGATGGCCGCCTCCTGGTTGTGCCTATCGAATCGTGCATAAAAGCTGTTAAGCTCATCAGGGAGTGATGCTTCGCCGGTTTGGGGGGAGGTGTTGGTGGGTTTATAGTCCGTTATGGCCTGGATGCCTTGCCACATGCGTCGGGGGTCAGAGTTGTTATTGAAGTGCTCTTCAATCTTGAGTTTGTAGCTGTGCTTGGCCTTTTTGATGCCCCTCTTCAGGTCGGCCCTGGATGAACTGTAGGCCTGGGTGTCACCTGATCTGAAAGCAGTATCGCGTGCCTTCAGCAAAAGGCGGACCTCCCTGTTCATCCATGGCTTCTGATTAGGGAAAGTGGTGATTTGTTTGAGGGTGGTGACACTGTTGATGTTGGTGTTGATAAAGTCCAGTACAGATGAGGCATAGGCGTTGATGTCCGTGTGGGAGTCAAGTGTGGCCTGGGTGGCAAACACACTCCAGTCTGTGTGTCCAAACCGGTGCCGATCCCCAGCGACCTCATCTTGGCGACCAGGAGGACTATGGTGTTGAAAGCTGAACTGTAATCAATGAACAGCATCCTCACATAGTTCCCCCCCCCCCACCATCCAGGTGAGTAAGAGTGGTGTGTAGAAGGTGTGGTAGCCCAAGCTGCTCTTGGGCTCCCACTTAGTTTTAACATGGGTGAATTCCTTTACCAGGCCTATACAGGGCAGACTTTAGGACCCTGGGGAGGTGTTCTGGGGACTAGGCAGGTCGGGCTTTCACTAATTGACTGCTCACCTGCAGATTGTTTGACTAGTGGCTGATCAGTGCCAATCTAGTCAAACAAAGGGTTTAAAGAGTCAGTAAGAAAGACTGACGAGAGCGAGAGAGACAGAGGGGAAGGTGCCGGTTGCACTGGGTGCAAGCCGGAGGGTTTACCCCATTTTCTGTTTGTTTAAATACCTTTGTTTTAAGTTTGAAGCCTTAATAAAGAACGTGCTTGAGAAATTCCCTTGTTGTGTCCTTCTGAGAGCTGGGCTGCGACAAAGGTTGGAGATGGCATCGTCTCTGCTTCTGTTTGCTTTGGGGGTCGAACGAGTTGGGCAGGGAGGTGCAGATATCATTTTTCACCAGCCTTTCAAAACACTTCATCACTGCAGATGTCAGGGCCACTGGACGGTAATCGTTCAAACATGATGGTATACTTTTCTTGGGCACCGGTACAATAATTGACTTTTTAAAGCAAGATGGGACGACAGCTTGGGCCAGAGATGTATTAAAGATCTTGGTGTACGCTGGAGCTAGTTGGTCAGCACAGGATTTAAGGACCCTCTCAGGGATCTGGTCAGGCCCGGCAGCCATTTACCCCTTTGAACACCCTCCTCACATCACTCTCACTGACTATGAAGGGGGGTTCAGTGTTATTGGCAATCATGACTGCCATTGAGTTATGGTTTTCGCTCTCCATCTCAAACCGTGCAAAGAAAGTGTTGAGTTCATCAGCAAGGGAGGGGTCAGAGCTACACAAAGTCTGTCATTATCCGCAGACCCTTCCACACACTAGCGGGGTCTCCTGCGTTGAAGTCGGCTTCCACTCTGTCCTTATATCGGCACTTTGCAGCTTTAACGTCTTCCTCAGGCCATAAGCAGCCACTTTGTCCCCCATAGAAATCCCAGCATTATAGGCGGCAGTACGCGCTGATAGTGCTGCCCTGACAGTCCCATCTACCCATGGCTTCTGGTTTGGGAAAACTTTTATTTTGACTGATGGAATAATATAATTTACTAGTAGGTGGATGTAGCTCCCGACCACTTACGCAAACTCACTGACGTCATCGGAGGACTCCCGGAACATCTCCCAGTCAGTGTTGTCAAGCGCGTCTTGCAGCAAGCCTTCTGATTGGTCAGTCCAACGTTTTACCTCTTTCGTCACCGGAGCTTCATTTAGGATCTTTTGCTTATATTTAGGTAGAAGGAAAATAGCAACGTGATCGGATTTTCCGAATGCAGGCAGGGGGATAGCTTTGTAGCTGTCCTTGAACAGAGTGTAGCAGTGTTCCAAGGTGTTGTCTCCTCGCGTCTGGAAGTGGATATGCTGTTTAAATTCTGGCAGGCCCCGGGAAAGTTTGGCTTTGTTATAACGATGATAGCAGCTGCCGGATAACAATGCTGTTGTTTATTTATCACCTCCTGCAGCTTGGATATGGCGGTATCTGTGTTGGCTTGTGGGGGGATGTATACCGCGGTGGTGATGATTGCTGTAAACTCACGGGGTAGATAGTGAGGATGACACAGATGTCCATTATGATATGAAAATATAAGCTATTTCTTAAACACGATCCTGTAGGCAGCACAATTGACTATGTTTCATTAGAGCAGGCATACTTTGTGATAATTCAAACATGTTAAAGTAATGTTTTGGTTTGTCTGATCATTTATTTTCATTCATAAACTGCAACATCATATTTTAAACTGTGGGGTTAGTTAATGCATTCCTCTCCGTAGGGATGCTACTGTTTCCTTGCTTATAGGTCATATGTTCTAACTTTGTTGTTGATTAAACATTAAACATACAGATTGTCTTCATTTGAAATAGTACTGTTTCAGTAGTAAAGCGTGACAATTTTAATAGAGGAGGCCAGCACATTTTTTTTCTCTTGCAGATACGGTGCTAAACTTATGCTACGGCGACAGCAACAATGTCTTATTAGGTGTTAAAGATAATATTGTCAGTTTCTTTGCCCAAATCAAGTCATCACTTACTTTAAAACAAAGAAAATGTGCTTCAAAGATCAATCAAAGAACAATATGATTGAGATAACAAATGTCTTGCAATGCATGCTGGGTAGAATTGAGGCTATCAAAGTTATAAATGGGCTACCTTGTCAGACACTGTAAGTAGACCCATATACTACACAAACTGAACATCGGGAACTAGGCTATCTCCTAATGACATGGTAGGAAGTCGAAGTAACATTCTCTTGCACAAATATTGGATGATTTGTATTACAAATATATACATGTACAGCTCTAGCCCAACTTACAACATTCTCCTCTCTTTCAATGAGGTGAAACGATCTATGACCATAATTTACAAGCATTTACGAGCTCAATGCATTACCCCTGTTCAGAGCAGATTCATCATGCCCACGAAATGCCACTTCTTGCTCTCCCATGTACACCACACTGATTACTGACACTGACACTTCATTATCTCACTTTTTTTGATTACCTGGCTATTGTGCTTTTGGATGCTTATGACAACTGCTTGATCGGTCAGTCCTTACTTTGCCAAATAGCTTTAAATTTAAGACTAGATGTAATGTGGGTCTTCGATTTCTCATGTAACCAAATTAGATCAATCTGCAAACCCTGTGGTAACCCATGGATTGCTCGCACAAACAGCTGTCCTCTCAAACAGCACACATGGCTAACAGTATAGCCTCTTGTGTGTCATGCATAGTGCAGGGTAGAAAAGGTTCTCACTTTATTGCTGTTTTTTTGCACTAAAGCAATATCTGGCATCAGTCTCCCTTTCTGAAATGGCAACCTAACAAAATCCTTTTGCAACCAAAAATTCAAAGGTGACATCCATTGCTTACTACGGCAATGATCTTTGACCAACTACTCATCCTCTGGTTGAAATTCAGTTCATTAGTGGCTCATGTTAGACAGCCACTATTTGCATTTATGATCTGATTGGTGAGAAGACAGCGGCAGGTTGAAGTCAGTTGGCCACCTATTGACAATTTACTGTATGTTTTCATAGATGCCAAACATTCCTGGGCCCAGTGCCGCCGCTCCCATAACGCACACTACACGCTGTGCGTAGGGCACCAACTCCTGTGGGGGCACCAAAAAATAGGCAACTGAAAAATCATCATAGTTATAATAATTATAATGCCGATATTATTTCAGTATAGAAATATTAGGGACCTTTTAGGCATGTATATCACAAAACAGGCAGAACAAGAGATATATTTAATTGCTTAAAAAAAGTTACGCTGGTGCCCCCCCCCCCCCACACACACACACACTCAACTTCCCAAGCTTGCCGTGGGTGCCCTTTCCTATCTCAGTGGCCTGACGAACTTTGACAGTAGGCTAGGTCAGCTTTTCGAAAATGGCCTCAAAAAGACAACAGGAGTCAGGGGCAGACAAAAGAAAGAGAAATAAACTGTGAGATGATGCCCGTGCATCACTTTCAGGTAAGTCCATGTGTAATCATTGTTAAATACGGGAAATGTGCTGCTAATTTAATGGTTAGCCTATGCATACACCTCGAACTAGCTGACGTTATTGCTAATGTTAGCACACTCAAATATGTTATATGTTAGGTGCAAGTAGGGTTGCCAACCGTCCCGAATTGTCCGGGACATCCCGAAATATTATGGGTGATTTTGATTTGTCCCGTCAGGGACAGCTCCAGTCCTGTATTCCAATCACAGCCTTTTTTATTTGTATCCGTGAAAAGAGAAAAATATAACAGTTAAGTGTAATCTGTGCCCTGGAGACAAGCGCCTCTCAACTGCACTTGACTCCACAAGCATTTGTTACGCCAACACGAACAGGTGAAACTTGTAGCGAGAGATCATCATGCCTCGACTGAAGGACAGACTGCCCCAACTCAAATAGAGTATCTTAAATCAAATTAAATTGGAAGCTTGCACATTGACTACTGGTTGTTTTCATATTTCATATCAGCATTCTTTACACATAATGAACTGGTGTTAATATGTGTGAATATGAATTCGTTCATACGAAGTGTCACAGGCACCCATTATAATTGTAGAAGTTAAATCGAGGAGACTATAACATTACATTTACATTTACATTTAGTCATTTAGCAGACGCTTTTATCCAAAGCGACTTACAATGTATACACATTTTACATTTTTTACACTGACGGCACACTGCACATCAGGAGCAATTAGGGGTTCAGTGTCTTGCTCAAGGACGCTTCGACAGGGAATCGAACTAGCAACCTTCTGATTACTAACCGACTTCTTTACCTCCTGTACCACTGTCGCCCCTAATTTAGCATTAGCTAGATAACTAGCTATCATTTCATGCAAACGGAAATCTTCCATTTAAATCGTTTGTTATTAAAAGTTTCCTTAGCTAGCTAACCATAGCCTTAGCTAGATAACCATAGCAACCAGGAATTACAACTTTAGCTGCAAAGTTATGGATCTGGCAAGAGGTAAATAGCGCCCCCCCTTGACCCATCTAAAACAATGTTAAAACTATGGCCAGGCAGTGAACTGCAACCAGTCTGAGTTACATAGGACGTTGAGACAGAGGCCCTGTTCGAAATGGGTTAAAATGCTGATTAACGAATGACGTTCTGACTCTGATTCTGATCGGAGCGCGGGCCCCGAATTGGGCAGCCTTGGTCTAATGCTATTTCAAGAAAACAACATGAAATTTGAGAGAAACTTGTAATAATTGTCATGACTATTACTATGAACAATACATCCAAGCAAGTACAGTAGTGGTTGGCCAAAATTACACTGAAATTAATAGGTTTATGGTATGGCTAATGAAACCTTGCGATTTTCATTATTGTTGGTCAGCTGTTGGCGCGTGCGCACACCTGGAAGAAAGTGTCCCTCACTTGGGGTTGAGGAAGTTGTTCTTTTTCGTTTTAATAAAATGTTAAACTGGCAGAAACAAACTTTTTTTTGGGGGGGGGGGGGGGGCGCGCATCATAAAGGACTTATGCTTAGGGCACCAAAATGGCTAGCAGCGGCACTGCCTGGGCCTTCTCTAAATGCACACTGGATATTTTTTTCTCATAAACAGACCAGTCAGCACGGTATAACACTCAGCGATGATTGGCTCATTTTAAAAGAAATTGTGAGAGATGCCAAGTTGGCCGTGAACCAAGTCTGGCATCCTTTGGCGGCCTGAAATAGGCGACTGTAAAGCAAGGAACCTATGATACCTAACGATATGACATTAAAAAGCTTTCCTGTCACCATTATCACCATAAAATATAAGGTAGTCCACTTAATTGAAATTGGAATATAATCATGTCAAATGTTTCATTAAAATGTATTTCACATGTTGTTATTGTTATAGAGATGTTCATGTCTCAAGTAATGTAATTCTGAGGAGGCCAGACTTTTCCACTGCAGTGTTTTGACTTCAAATATGTTGCAGGATCCAAAATGTTATTGTTGTAACAACTACCACTCGTCTTCTATGCCTGCGTAAGGTTGTAACACAGACATGTTTGCTGTTTTGTTAAATTCTGAAAGTAGTATGACTCAATTTTACTGCATTTATATCATATTCGTGTAAATTGAGTGAGAGACCTACAGTTTTCAGGGTGTTCCGTAGTAGTAAATACAGCAAGTTGGGGTAAGCAACACAATAACTAAACAAACAAAAAAAAACATATTTTCTCATTTAGGTGGTTTGATGGCAATACATTCTGTGGTTTAATAATAATATATAATATATAGGTATATTAATAATAATAATTAATAATAAACCTAGCTACCAGTGAAGTACTTATATAAATACAATTGTATTGAATTGAATCATACAACGCCAAAACAATACAAGTGATTAAAGTAATCTATTAGCATCCAGGTTTAAATAGTGATATACATTTGCAGAGCTAGGTTAACTTACGTAGGCCTACTCCACAGCCTGAAGCAGAGTTTCTCTACCTCATATTTTCATATTGGGACACTTCGTCTACTTCAATCTCTGACAATCACCAAATGAACGCAACACCACAATTAATCAAGGTCACAAAATATGTCTCCTTCTTTTAAAAGGACATGCAGAGATGGTTTGCATCCCATCAACGGTGAGCTGGCAACACCACCACTTTGAGTTTATCTTACATTATGCCTCGTCCGATATTTTCATATTGGGACAGTTCCTTTTCTAATAAGTGAAATGCCCCTCAAAATCTGTGAATTAGCAACACTGCTGAATTCCAAAGCTTAGCAAACATGTCCACCTCTTGTCGAAATGTGTCACTTGCTATAGGCCTATGTCATTAGGCTGGATTCTCTAGAACAAGCCTAACTTTTATGGTTGTTTCACCCCCCCCCCCCCCCCCCCCCCAAGTTAAAGACAATTGCATATCCATCAAAATATGTAGCCTAGTTGACCCATGAATGAAAATGACGGCAATCAGAATTTGTATACGTTACAACGTTTGATAACAGTTTGTATTGACAGTGCTTTGGCATTCACATGAAGCAATAATGAAGTTGCATAACACATGCTACGTCAACGCCAGCCTACTTCTTCATGTTCGTTGATCATGCCCCAGCTCACTAAATGTGCTGTACAAGGAAGCCACCACATTGCAATCATTGATATCTCAACGTAGCTTAAACACGAAGGTGTATTAAATTAAATAATTGATCATATGGACCAAGCATTCTCAATAGCGAAGATAATAACTGAAATCCACCTAATCTAAGCAACAGAAAAAAAGGTTGAGTGAAATGATATAATCATCATTGAAAGAAACTTCAAAGCACATTAACTCACAGAGTTTTGTTCACTAAACCGAAACCATGCATGATCCGAAACGCAGACAGTGTGTCAGGGTTGTGACGGACATTCATGACTGCTCAGCCAAAGATTCGTAAGCGTTGCTTTCCCAAAACCAAATGTTACAAAGTTTGAGAGCATTGTTGTGTGCAATGTGCAAATGTTCAATGTAAGACTTAAATTACAGAGAAGTTCTCATTCTTTTCTCACCTTTCCAAAACTCCCTTTCCCAATTGCGCGAAGTATTTGGAAATGGTCGAAATTCACTGCAAAGAGAAAAAAAGAGGACGTTAACTTATGCAAATTAAAATGTTGGTGCTACATCCTGCCTATCCATGCTTTCGGTTCTCAGAGGAAACTGCAGACTCACAAATAGTCAAATAAAAACATGTCAAATCAACAGGTACCTCTGACCTGGCCCCTCAGCCTCATCTTTAAGGGCAGTCCCAAATACTTTCAACTGGTAATGTTTTACACTTTGCACTTATCAGGGAGGTGTAGATTTTTTGCAACTAGTCCCCGAAAGCACTGGTTGCTTTTAATCCAGTTTGACATTAGGTGGGTTTGTATTTGTGCATCACAAGGAATACCACGTCTTCAATGATGACTGCAATCTTAAAGAAAGAAAAAAATGAGGAGCCTGGGCAGTCAAACATGTGCTGTAATTCCTGAAATGAACGAAGGTCACAGTCGCCTTACATATTCTCTAAAGTATGAATGCCCTTAGATGCCCAAGGAGTACATTTGAAGGGTTCACCTGCTGTTAAAATATGTGGATTGTTTCAGAGGGGTCATAGTCTGGGTGTGTTCCCTAGAAGTTCCTCTTCTTTATTCCAAGCTAAAAGGGAGTATGATACTATGCTTCCTAGTCTGGTATTTATGTTAAAACATAAAATAACACAAAAAAAATTCACAAAAAAAATTCACCGGGACAAAATGTTAATCTTAAAGTAGGAATGTTTTATTTATAAATAGGCCTTTGAGTGTAAAAATATTTTGTCACTGTTGCTGACGCACACACGCATATGCACTTAACCTATGCATACAAGATAGATAACGCTTTATGAATTGTGAAGTGTAAAGAGGCATAAAATTTTTTTTAGTAGCAGTCATTTTGTTTTGTGACACCCCTTGTACATACTATGTTATTGTATAAGCGATACTTTGAATGCTGGCTACTCATTCTTCCTCTTACTCATCTTACCCACTTCTATGCATACTTGAGTATATATACATCTACATATATGCTAAATGCAGGCTTGGGAAGTAACGGAATACATGGAAAGGCGTTACGTATTTAGGAAACAAAAAAAAGGTAAAAAAGGTATGCATGAATTTATCTGCTTGCCTCTGACTCTCTCTGCTTTGCCTCGCTTCCCTCCTGTCCTCCCCTCTCTCTAGCTCTCAAGCAGAGCCTCAGTTTTGCCTTGCCACCATGTTCGTGCTTGCTCTAGAAGGTTCAGGCCAATTCAAAGGTTTGTAACCATTTCGAAAAGGTGATGTTTCCCACAAGAAATTATTAATTCCAAAATGAAAATATAATATGACAGATAAATAAACAGACATATAATATACTGATGCCGATGCATATAGACACATGGTGTATCTTACAACAAAATCAGTCCAGTGTTGCTAAAGTTCATTACGAGATAAAGTGATTTGAAAGGAGAGTGCATCTAAAAATGACCTTCTTCAAATGTTGCCGTAAATACATTCCTTAGTCTATAATCTATCCATCTCCAAAATATTATACTATAAAACAACTATAAATCTGACTCTGTATACATGGGTCAGTGTTAAAGCGTTGTCAAGGACATTTGTATTTCTTTCGGTTGGACACCTGTTTTGTCAGAGCAAAAGTTTACATCTTCAGAGCACCTCATGAATTTAAAGATAATAAGATTTCAGCCAATGTGAGAGCTTTTTAGAGGCTTACAAACAGTAATTATCAAACAAATTATCCAATGATAAAAATCAAGTTCTTTCACAGGCCGACGATTGGACCATCCCTATAAAACCTCTTAAATATGCAATGCTTATTATGAGACACTATTTAAAGTAGTAAACAATTCAGAAAATCTCATGATACATTCCACAATCATTCAAAATACCAGTGATCATACCATCTCTCAAACCTCAAACCTTGATCCTGGTAACCTGGCTTACTATAGGCCTATATACAACCTCCCTTTCTTGTCAAAAATACTTGTTAAAAGTAATAGCAAAGCAACTCACCCCCTTTCCACACACAAAAAAAAACAATATCCAAGACCTCCAACCTGGCTTTAGCGCCCATCACAGCACTGAAACTGCCTTAGTCACAGTTCTGAATGACCTACTTATCGCATCTGATCATGGGTGCATTTTAATACTGGTTCTTCTAGACATTAGTGCTACTTTCAACACTATGGATCATCATATTTTGCTACAGAGACTCAAACATCATGTTGGTATCAAAGGTTGTGCCCTTTCCTGGTTTAGGTCTTACCTTTCTGACCTTCTTTAGTTTTGTTCATGTTCACAATGATCCATCCAATCACACCAGAGTAAGTCATGGAGCCATCCAATCACACCAGACTAGGTTATGGAGTTCCCCCTGAGCCATCCAATCACACCAGAGTAAGTCATGGAGTTCCCCCTGAGCCATCCAATCACACCAGAGTAAGTCATGGAGTTCCCCATGAGCCATCCAATCAAACCAGAGTAGGCTATGGAGTTCCCTAAGGTTCGGTGTTTGGACCCTTGCTCATCTCTTTGTACATTCTACCCTTAGGTGCCATCATAAGATAGTATGGCATTAACTTCCATTGCTATCCTGATGACACCTGAAGAGATACAATTGAGGTTATGCTTGTAGGCCATCCAACACTAGCACCCAAAATCTTGGTGAGTAAACTCAAAGTACTCCTTCTAATATAAAAAAAACCCTATACAGCTTAGCTTTAAATTACTTCAAGGAATAAGTTGTTCCCTACAGCCCACCAAGACCACTTCGTTCCCAGAGAGCAGGTCTCCTTGTGTTAGTATCCTCTCTAATGTTCAAGGGACTCTGGCTGTTACGTGTCTATTGTGTTTGTTTTGACATGTGCCCCTTGTGTTTTTGTTATGCCATGTGTTTTCTGTTTTGTTCTGACACTCCGCCCCACCTGCCTTGTCACTTCCTGCATTTCCCTGTGATCATCTACCACACCTGTCCTGTTAATCAGTCTACTTGTTGTCTTGATTAGTTTCCCCTGCCTCCTGTTTGCTTCCCACCAATTATCTGTTTCCCCTCCAGTATTTAAGTTCAGTCTGCCCTTTGTTCTATGTCTGGTCGTAACCTAAGATCTGTCTGAAGAACCTGGATTGTAACTCGTCTGTTTTCTGACTTTCTGCTGGCTTGAGATAAGTTGTTGTTTTTGGGTTTCTTCGTCTGCTCTGACTGCTCTGAGTTTTTTGGATCTTTTGTGCGTTACCTTTTTGGATCTTTTGTGCGTTACCCTTTTGAATTTTTAATTGACCTTTGTTGTACAAATAAACCCTATTTTTTCCCCCCGCATTTTTGGTCTGCATTTGGGTCTCTTTTTCCTCGGAGTCTAACAGTACGACCAGACCAGAATGGACCCAGCAGACCCAAACCAGGTGAAGGCTGTCCTAGAGCAACAAGGCATTGTCCTGGGCATTGTCCAGTCTCAGCTGGAGGCTGTCGCTTCAAGCATCAGAGACCTGGCCGCCCAGATCCAGCCACTTCAACTCTCTCAGTTGTCTGCGGCTGCTCCAAACACCTCATCTTCACCGCCAGTTCATGAACCCAAACTGCCTCCTCCTGAAAAGTACTCTGGCGAACCTGGTACCTGCCGTTCCTTCCTGTCCCAATGTTCCCTCATCTTTGAGCTGCAACCGACCACCTTTCCCTCTGAGCGTGCCAAGGTGGCCTATGTCATCACCCAGCTGTCCGGACGGGCCAGAGAATGGGGAACCGCTCTCTGGGAGGCCAGGTCACCTTCCTGTGGTAATTTCGAGGTATTGGCAGCTGAGATGAGGAGAATCTTTGACCGCTCTAAGCACGGTCATGAGGCTGCACGAGAGTTGCTACACATGCACCAGGGACGCAGGTCAGTGTCTGATTTCGCCATTGACTTTCAAACCCTTGCAACATCTTCAGGTTGGAATCCTGAGGCTCTGTTCGACACCTTCCTGAACGGGCTGTCTGAAGAGATCAAGGACGAGCTCGTCGCCCATAACCTGCCCGACACCTGCGAGGGCCTAGTGGACCTTGCCATTCGCATCGACACACGGCTACAACAGCGCCGACGAGCAAGAGCCCTTAGGGGTCCCTCTCAGACCTTTTTTCCCACTCCTGCCACCCAGCCAACATTCCTGTCTGCCTCTGACTCCTCTGGGTCAGAACCCATGCAAATTGACCGCACCCGCCTGACCACGGCTGAGCGACAAAGAAGACTCAGCTCCCGCTCTTGCCTGTACTGCGGCCAGCCAGGGCACTTCATTTCCTCCTGCCCGGTAAAAGCCAACACTCACCAGTAAGAGGGGTACTGGTGAGTGTGACCCCCGTACAACCCTCATCACAGCAACGAACTCTCCTCCCTACCATCTTGAAGTGGAGGGACCAACAACAGGAGGTGGTGGCACTGATCGACTCTGGTGCAGAGGAGAACTTCATGGACTCCTGCTTTGTCGCTCAGTGGGGGTTACCGACCATTGAGCTCAGGACTCCAATGATGGCCAATGCATTGAATGGCCAGAAGTTGGCCAAAATTACACAAGCCAGCGTTCCTGTGGACCTTTGCCTTTCGGGCAACCATCATGAACAAGTGAGTTTTTTTATTATTGATTCCCCGCATGCTCCCATGGTCCTTGGCCACCCCTGGCTTGCCAAACACAACCCACATATTGACTGGGTGAGTAGGAGCATTGTGGGATGGAGCCCATTCTGTCATTCCCACTGTCTCCGTCGTGCCCAGACCCCACTGTCTATAGCGCCAGGGACTTCGGAGGAATTCCCAGACCTATCAGCTGTTCCCCCAGAGTATTTGGACCTAAAGGCGGTCTTCAGCAAGTCTAGGGCTTCTTCCTTGCCCCCTCATCGTCCCTACGACTGTGGCATCGACCTCCTACCTGGCACGTCTCCCCCTAGAGGTCGTCTTTATTCCTTGTCCCGACCTGAGACTCAAGCCATGGACAAGTATGTCCAGGAGTCCCTAGCAGCAGGCATAATCCGCCCGTCTTCCTCTCCTGCAGGGGCAGGATTCTTTTTTGTTGGCAAGAAAGACGGCTCCTTACGCCCATGTATTGACTATCGGGGCCTCAATGACATAACGGTCAAGAACCGTTATCCTCTACCACTCATGTCCTCTGCCTTTGAGTTGCTTCAAGGGGCTTCTGTTTTTACCAAGCTTGACCTACGGAATGCTTATCATCTCGTCCGCATCCGTGAGGGGGACGAATGGAAGACAGCATTCAATACCTCATCTGGCCACTATGAATACCTGGTGTTACCCTTTGGTCTTACTAATGCCCCAGCTGTGTTTCAAGCGTTGATAAATGATGTTCTCAGAGATATGCTTAATCAGTTTGTTTTTGTGTACCTTGATGATATTTTAATTTTTTCCAAGTCATTATCAGAACATGTCCTTCATGTCCGTAGGGTCCTTCAGCGGCTGCTCGAGAATCAGTTGTTTGTTAAAGCTGAGAAGTGTGAGTACCATCGGGACACTGTTGCTTTTCTGGGGTATGTCATCTCACCCGGTGCCATCCAGATGGACCAACAAAAGGTCAGAGCGGTACTGGAGTGGCCGGCGCCCTCTAGCCGCAAGGAGCTTCAGAGTTTCCTTGGCTTTGCAAACTTTTACCGCCGTTTTATTCGTAATTACGGTACATTGGCAGCCCCCCTCACGGCTCTGACTTCGCCGGCTGTCAAGTTCGTCTGGTCCTCCTCAGCAGAGGGAGCGTTCTGCGCCCTAAAGCAACGGTTCACCTCAGCCCCCATTCTGATCCAACCTGATCCCGACCGGCAGTTCATTGTGGAGGTGGATGCCTCGGACATTGGCATTGGAGCTGTGCTTTCCCAACGTTCGGCCAAGGATAACAAGGTCCACCCTTGTGCTTTCCTTTCCCACCGACTCACCCCCACTGAACATAATTATGATGTTGGCAATAGGGAACTGCTAGCAGTAAAGATGGCCTTGGAAGAGTGGAGACACTGGCTGGAAGGTTCCTCCGTGCCATTTCTGGTCTGGACGGACCATAAGAACCTAGAGTACATTCGCACCGCCAAAAGACTCAACCCCCGCCAAGCCCGCTGGTCCCTGTTCTTCTCCCGGTTCAACTTCACCTTATCCTTCCGCCCTGGCCACAAGAACGTGAAGCCCGATGCACTGTCCCGAAGGTTCAGTCCTTATGAAAAGACCCAAGAGCCTGACACCATCCTTCCCCCGCATTGTGTTTTAGGGGCAGCACAGTTTGATATCGAGTCCATTGTAACTGCAGCCCTGGTTAATGAAGCAGGGCCCAGTCAATGTCCTAATAACCGTCTGTATGTCCCTAGTGCTGTCCGCCCACAGGTCTTGCAGTGGGGCCATTCTACCCAGCTGTCCGGCCACCCGGGATCCAGACGGACTCAAGCCTTCATCGGCCGAAGGTTCTGGTGGCCTTCCATGAAGGAGGAGGTCCACCGATTTGTCCAAGCCTGCCCAGTCTGTGCCCGCAATAAGACTTCCACCCGACCACCTGCCGGCCTGCTGCAACCTCTGCCGGTTCCGAGAAGACCTTGGTCACACATCTCTCTTGACTTTGTCACTGGACTACCCCCATCGGAGGGTAACACGACGATCCTCACTGTTGTGGATCGTTTTTCTAAGTCTGTTCATTTTATTCCTCTGCCTAAGCTTCCTTCTGCCAAGGAGACGGCTACGGCAATGGTCCAACATGTTTTTAAGTTCCATGGGCTACCTATTGAGGTAGTATCAGACAGGGGACCACAATTTACCTCCAGTTTTTGGAAAGCATTCTGTAAATTGATTGGTGCCTCTGTTTGTTTAACATCTGGGTTTCATCCGCAGTCTAATGGCCAGGCCGAGAGGGCGAACCAACAGCTGGAGACGGTGCTGCGCTGCATGGCTTCCCAGAATCCCACCTCTTGGAGCCAGCAGTTACCGTGGGCCGAGTATGCCATTAACTCACACATTTCGTCCTCCACAGGGCTGTCCCCCTTCGAGTGTTCCCTGGGCTATCAACCACCACTTTTCCCAGACCAGGAGAGAGAGGTGGGGGTACCCTCTGCGGAGGCACACATCCGCCGCTGCCGCCGGACGTGGAGGCGCACACGCTCAGCTCTTCTCCGTTCCTCAGCTAGGATGAAGGTTCAGGCCGACAGACGTCGCTCTCAACCTCCCCCATATCGCCAGGGACAACGCGTGTGGCTCTCCACCAAAGACCTTCCTCTCAAAACTGAGTCCCGCAAGCTCACTTCCCGCTTCATCGGACCCTTCCCCATCACCAAGGTCATCAGTCCCACCGCAGTCCGTCTCAACCTCCCTGGTCCCCTGCGCCGTATCCATCCCACCTTCCATGTTTCCAAAATCAAACCGTTCATCTGTAGCCCGTTGCATCCTGCCCCCAAACCCCCCCCACCCCCACGCCTCATTGACGGTTCAGAGGTGTACACGGTACGCCGACTACTTGATGTTCGCCGCCGGGGCCGGGGACTCCAGTACCTCGTTGACTGGGAGGGCTACGGCCCTGAAGAGAGGTGCTGGGTTCCGACCCGGTACATCATGGACCCCTCGCTCCGCAAGGACTTCCATCGCCAGCATCCCATTCCACCCAAGAAAGCGCCTAGAGGCGTTCATTAGGGGGGGGGTACTGTTAGTATCCTCTCTAATGTTCAAGGGACTCTGGCTGTTACGTGTCTATTGTGTTTGTTTTGACATGTGCCCCTTGTGTTTTTGTTATGCCATGTGTTTTCTGTTTTGTTCTGACACTCCGCCCCACCTGCCTTGTCACTTCCTGCATTTCCCTGTGATCATCTACCACACCTGTCCTGTTAATCAGTCTACTTGTTGTCTTGATTAGTTTCCCCTGCCTCCTGTTTGCTTCCCACCAATTATCTGTTTCCCCTCCAGTATTTAAGTTCAGTCTGCCCTTTGTTCTATGTCTGGTCGTAACCTAAGATCTGTCTGAAGAACCTGGATTGTAACTCGTCTGTTTTCTGACTTTCTGCTGGCTTGAGATAAGTTGTTGTTTTTGGGTTTCTTCGTCTGCTCTGACTGCTCTGAGTTTTTTGGATCTTTTGTGCGTTACCTTTTTGGATCTTTTGTGCGTTACCCTTTTGAATTTTTAATTGACCTTTGTTGTACAAATAAACCCTATTTTTTCCCCCCGCATTTTTGGTCTGCATTTGGGTCTCTTTTTCCTCGGAGTCTAACACCTTGTAATTCCAAGAATATCAAAAAGTCCAATAGGAGGCAGAGCTTTCTGCTATTGAGCCCCATTTCAGTGGAATAAACCTCCTGCTTCAATCTGAGAAGTGGACACCCTTTCCATCTTTAAATCTAAACACATTGCTCTTTAGTGCGTCCCAGTCATGAATAGTGCATCACTTGACACCTGTCGTAACATTCTTCATACTTCTTGTCAGCCTTGTTGTGTTTAGTAGGAGTGGGCTACAGACAGCGCATGCTGTACTGTGAAGGAGTGCTCTTACAGATCCAGGGGCATTACTATAGGGGGTGCAGCAGGTGCGGTCTCACCTAGGCCCGTGGGTCTTGGGGGCCCATAGACATATTTATGTCTAAATTGGCGGGCCTAGTCCTGCGTCTGACAGAAGTCTCTAACTCAAACTCAAACTCAAACTTTTGCCGCTCAAATACGGATGTGTTCAGAGAAGAACTGTTATTACATAATAGAGAGTGTCTAATGCTATATATATATATATACACACTTGAAAAGGCTAACTTATCTCCATCATGGTAGGTATTATTTGTGGGAAAAATAGTAGCAATCTATAACAAAATGATATGCTTATCTTACATACACTATATAAACAATGCAAAAACGATTCAATGAAATTAATAAGTTCTTATTTTCTTTGGTATTTTTGTCATATTCAGATTTGCAATGATGATTGCTGGGTAATATGTATGTTGTTGTCCAATGTCAAGTCTCTATTTGGTCATGTGACGAGACGATACGATATAGCTAGTTTAGGCGCAACATCTGAACGTCAAGACCGACAAGCTGACTGAGCACAGCCAGAGGCACAGCAAACCTGCAAGCCGAAACGATGCCTTTCAAACATAAAAGAGGTGATTTGCTTTTTCAATGGACAAGATAGCCAGACCATTCAGCCTCTCCTGCTCCTCAGATAGGGCTTAATGAGTTTCAATTTGGAAAAGGATCGTTCGGCTGTTGCCACTGTCAGAGACAATAGCAGGGCAGTGCACACGGAGTGATAATCCATAATCAGCATCTTGGCAAATTGAGAGACTGCAGACTGCTTCACAATCTCACACAATCTCAGGCCCTGAATGATAGGAGTTGTGCACCAAACGTTATTCCTATGTCCCTGTTGTAGTGGTCTAACAGATGTTTTGCCTGGTCATATAGCTCATCATTGCCTGCAAGCTAATGACCACTACAACAGGGACAATTCCTATCCTTCAAACCGCCTAGCCCTTATTTAACAGGTTGTTAAATAATTGAGTCAGGTCGTTGCCAAGCGCCTGTTTTGTAGTGTATGTGTTTTTCAGATGTGGGTAAAGCTGCTGTGTGTGCTGCCGTACCAAATAATGCCTTTCAACAGTGTTTTAAGAATGTTTCAGCACTTTGACAGTCTGTTTACGTTACCGCGAGTCAAAGCACTATCCATGTTTCTGATCGCTTTCTCGTGGACCTGTCTACTTTCCCAATACAATAGCCGAAGTAACTAATTTAACATTGTTATAATACTCCATACTCCAATGGTGTGTGTGCGTGCCTCATGACTAGTAACTAGCATGCACTAGGGCCCGTCATAACTACCTTACGCCACTGACTAGGGCCTGTCATAATAGCCTGCACCTGAAACCTTGAATCTTCTCCTTTTCAAATATATGCAGTTCGAAACTGAGAAATAAATGAGCACTTTGTAAGGAGAATAGAGCTAAAGCCTTGCAAATTTCTCTCTCTGAGTGTGAAAGCAAGCGGTAATGGCGCACCCATTAGCAAATTAGGGCTATTCATAGGATAAGATCATGGTAAATCGGCGATCGCTATTGGGTCGTGACGTGGCCACAACTACTGAGAAAACACCCTGTTTCACCTGTAAACAAGTCCATGTTTACTTCATACATGCAGCTGAACACGATGAGGGAAAACGTATCCACTTTGAGCTTCGCCTTGACCCAGCCGAGGATATTTGTGATGACTAAGTTATATTCGTTTGACTAGCTCTTGTAATGAATGCTGTTGATTAACTTATAGGGAGTAAAACGCATGTCATATTATGCTCTGAGTTCTGAGTTTAGGCTAATACCGTCAACTCGGTAAGGCGAATTTTAATCATATGAATTACTTCATGTCGCTTAGACTATTATACAGTAAAAAAACATATCATGCTCAGAGTTAATTTTATTAGGCTACATACGTCGGTGTTTGGAGTTTGTTGTCTGCGCAGAATTTTATATTAGGCTCCCGTGAAGTAATTACGCTCCTGTAAAGAACGTCAGCCATGTTCACAAGCCATTGTCTTTGACAATGTGACAATGAAAACAGAAAAGGCTTCTGTAAAGAATGCCAGCAAGCCATTTTGTGGGCCTCGTGCTAACCGCAAGATCTGTGCACATAGCAAGACACAGGGAAAGCAAGTAAAAACCCTGTGGATGTGCAAAGAATGTGATGTCAACCTTTGCCTTCTACCTGAAAAAAAACTGTTATGATGCTTGACATCCATAGGCCATATTTTTATACTCTGCCCTTATTATTTAATATGCACCTACTTATATGCACTTAGCTTGTTTGCACTTTCTTGTATGCACTTTCAAAACTGATTGTTGTGGGGGAGAGATAGCCACAATGACATTCCAGGGCCATTGACAGGTGGGCCATAATGGGGAGGGGCACTCACAGGGCAGTTTACACCTATCTCATCAATATGCATTGTGGTTTAGGTGAAGAAAAGGTCACTTTCTAAATTACTTAAAATTAGTATAGAAACCACACACACTTTCTGAATGCTAAACTCACCTATGTGGAGCTAACACCTATGTTTACAAGGCTCAGGGTAAAAAAGAAAACTTCCAAAATATTTTTTTTTAATATTTTACACTAAATGTATCTAATAGTGTGTTGGTCATATTTAAATCATTCATTACGTTTTGTTGGAAAAAAAAGAGGATAAAAAAAATATATTAAATCGTGATATTAAATCGCGATCGCAATATTGGGGGAAAAAAAAAAAATCGCAATTCGATTATTTCCCCAAATCGTTCAGCCTTACTGTGCACTGATTCTTAAATTGAACGCACGTTTTCGTACACAAAACAAAATCTACAGGCAACGCGAAAGCAACTTGAGACTGATCAAAATTATGTCAAAATGGAAAGTGAACAGAGGTGGTGTACCGGCCAGTAAACGCAGACCCAACTTCACTGGTGCAAAGGTGGAGGTACTGTTGCAGAATGTAGATGTGTCCATTCTATTCCACTATGGCTATATCCATGCGATTGAGTTTAGTGCTTATTTATTTATTCACTGCCATTTGCAGTGTTCGTGTAGTGCTTTTATTTATGTTAGGACATCACGATGCCTTGTAGAATCATAACTATAAATGTGAAACATAATTGTTAATGATAGAAATATTCTCGTATTTATTATTATTACAATTATTTAAATCCGAGGATGTCTGTAGAATTGATGTGAACGCAATCACCAACGATTTCTCCCAAATTCAACCTTTAAGAACATGGGCGCACTCAAATCTGGCTGATTTACGACTGCTTTCAGCGTTCTTAAATTCTGTTCTTAGCTAAGAATGAATCACAGATAAGAAAACTTTCATGAATGCCAGAATTGTCCCCGGGAACTTCATAAGGGGAGTTAAGAAGACATTTCTTCTTAACTTTTTCTTAACTGCGTTCGAGAATGAGGTCCATTCTTCCTCACCACCATATCCATCAAGTACAAATACATATTATACGCATTGGCAGCCAAACTCTACACACACTCTTTGTCTCTTTCTTCCCCTCCTATTCTAGACCATCTTCACTGTGGGGTGCTGCTGTAGTCTCTCCACCTGACCTACTTGCAGACACACACAGTCATGCACTTGTTCTACCCCATACTCTGTGCTAGCTTTAAAAACAACAAACAAACAAAAAACAAAACAAACAAACAAACAAAAAACAAACAAGGCTGACTTTACCATCAATGTATATAATTTCCACCATCAACATAGTTTTCCATTCCATTACTCTACTTACCCTTGTAGTAGTAACCTACGAGCACACTGTATACCCACTTAACTGTTCCACACACACACACACAGTATACCCACTAAGCTGTTCCACACACACACACACACACACACACACTGTATACCCACTTAACTGTTCTACAATACTTGAATGATCTCTCCCCACCGTATTCAGTATCAATTTTGTATGCATCATGTATATACCATGTTATGTTTGTATGTATTGTGTACATTTACCACATGTATGCTAACATGCTCATCCTGATACATGTATGAATTAATCTGCCATGTTTCCGGATGACTCCCCTCCCCCCTCCATCCTTTATCTCTACCTCTCTACCCAGCTCCATGTGCAGAGGTTCTTCTCAAGGTTTCTTCCTTCCGCCATGTGTGTCTTTATCACTGTTCATTACCCGACCAGAGGTATGACTTTGCTCCGGAATCTGCAGAGCTGTAATAAACTAAACTTATGATCCCTTGAGCCTCGGTGTGAGTCAGCTTCACAAAAATCAACAGTGGAATTACCATAACATCTTTATTGGGTGGCTTACAACAAAAAAAAGGGTGAAAGCTCTATCAACCTAGGGGGGGGGGGGGGGCTGATAAACAGTGCCACACTGACTCCCATGCTAGCCAGACGATCCATGAAAAGCTGATGGGATATAGTGTTGAGGAGGATAAGGATAGAGTGAAGTCCACCATCATCCATACAAAATAGGTCATTGGTCTTCTGTGTTTAGGGCAAAATACAGCTTGGAAGGCTCAAAGAGATGAATGTTTTTCAGGTGATCCTGTTGAGATGCCACTATCCTCTCAGGGACTTTTGATATAAATGGTAGGTTTCTGCTGGGAGGCTGAACAAAACGTTGTGGTCTGAGATAGGTAGTTCAGCAGCACTGCAGCACTACTGTGTAACACCAGTGCAGCAGACCAGATCTAAAATACGGCCTTTGAAAGTCTACATATTGGGTGATGCCAAAACAATCAAGCATGGCCATAACGTCTTTAGTACATATAGGTTGGAGGATGTAGGTTCAAATCACCTATCAGAATAACATTAGGAGACATTACATTCAGAGTAGTTAGTATAGTTGAATGTTCAGAAGTAAACACATTTGATGGCTTAGGTGGTCTGTACAAAACCACAACAACAGCATGTGCAGGTCCACAGAGTTTGACAGTCAGCAGATCAAAGGGGGATTGATCAGGCATAGCGTGTGGAGTCAGTTTTACCATTCTTGTGATTCAGCAGTGCAAGAGCGCCTCCTCTCCCAGAAGGACGTAATTTACAGATTAAAACAAATCCCTGTGGGGCTGCTTTATTTAATTAAAAATCATTATGCTGCCAGGTTTCCATGAGACATAGGAAATCCTGAAAAGTTATTGCCTAGGGGAACTTAGTTGGCAAGAGACCGAATGTTGATTAATCAAAATTTCAGGCAGTTAGAGCGCATGTGTACATCTGACCAAACTTTACAGGGGACTGACCTGCTTTCAGGTTACCACCCTTTCCACTCAAGTGGCCGGCTTCCCCTTTGCTCCTGACTTTCTACTAATGTAACCATCACATAACTCATGCACAAGTTTCACTTTGAACGATTTCAAAGAAACCTGCTCTCTATTTTTGGGCAGTGGACTCTGAACAGTTACCCACACAATATATGCATTCACCACTGCAATATTCAGCATCCCCAAAAACAAATATTTCCACCATTTCTTCCCTGTTCTTTCTACATTATAGTAGCTCCATAGTTGATCCATGTGGTCCACACCCCCTATGTTGGTGTTTTAGTTAAGGACTAGCTCAGGTGATACCCTCATCTTGCATCAAAACATCCTTGGTACCACCACATGTGCATAGAAAGCAGACATCTATTTTGTCCCTCAGCTGACGGTTTCAGGTTGTCTCCGCGCATCAGTCTGCCCTCCATTATATCTTTGAGGACAATTTTTTTGTTGGGTCGTATGGTTGCACAGTAATAAGTATTGTCATTCAGCAGGCTCACTAATAGAATAGAAGAACACAAATCTGCATACAAGTGGTGGTGTTTGTATAGGCAGTCTCTCATTAGATCCACTACTACACTGTATCCCAAAGCAAGATCATCTGCCACACACCCCTCTTTGCCTGTATATACATGGAATGCCAAACAGTATCCTGTCAGGGAGTCACTGACACACTAGATCTTAAAGTCTTCTGGGAGGGAATTTTAGAGTTTGGGGTCAAAGATGATTCCCCACTTTTTGTCCGGGTTGTAGGAATGATCAGCAAATGACTGTCTGGGGATCTAAGCGACCTAGCCGGAATATACTTTCAATCATACTTACAATCAAATCACGAATGTAGGATCAAGACCATGAAGACATTTAATAATGTATTAAATGGTCTTAAAATCAAAATCACGGAATAATTAGCATCTGACCCCCCTCAATATTAAAATAGTTTGGTTACTTCTATCTCTTTCTAATGTTAGCCCAGCTCTGTACATGTGCTATTCAAGGTGTTATTGAGTGGAACAACTGAATATGACGGCTGGTTAACGAAGGCAGTGATTGGTCAGAGGTTTGTGTCAATCATTTTCAAGTTAGGTGAATCATGGGACTTAGGGGCAGGATTTATTTTCATAAGAGTTTAGTGGGTCTAGAATTTCATTGAAGGTAATGGGCAAAATGATCTATGGTGGTGAATACGTGTAATGCACTGTTTTACCTGGGGTGAGGGTGGCCCAGTTTCACAGATTGTAATACACTGTAGAACAATATGTAAAGCTCACTTCAAAAGACTCGAGGCTGTTATTGCGCTGAAGGGGTTTTCTACCAAATATTATTGTTATATGTATGTATGTATGTATGTATGTATGTATGTATGTATGTATGTATGCAGTGTTGTGCACGTTCACACCTCTCATGAACTAGTTCAAAGTTCAGTTAATTTTCGTTTTTTTTTTAATTATTGCAAATTTTTCAGGAGGACATAATTTGCACAGAAAGGTGAGATTTTTACTGTCGGAAACTTTATCAGACAGTGTGTAAAAATCCCGCACATAATAATAAGGTGGATCGGATGTAGGCCTACTCGCTCAGTCTGCGTCTCTGTTTTCGCTTTCACTTGCCATTTTTATATTGAGACCGAGAGCTGTTGCTTGGAATACGTTGCTTGTTTGGTGTGTGTGCCACGATTCATGGGTAATGTAGGGCGAAGTCGAGTTAGTTGGTTTAGGTATCGCAGAAATTATACGGGTAGCCTACTGTTATAGAGGGGGTTCGGGAAATGTGTCATCACTGAGGGTCATCCGATTAGAATGGAAAAGAATGGAGACATGGATATTCAGTTTGATTCTTCACTCTTTGACAGTGCTCGTAACAATTGGCCTATGAGAAAGCTAAACTATAACAAACACATAATGACAAGGTAGGCTACAAAGTCAAACTCACGTATACATGGACGCACACAACTTCAACAAAGTGCAACGTTCAATTATGTGAAAATATGCCCGAAGTTAACTGCTACTCCATCTAAATATGCTGTGAAGCGATATCAAAACATTGCACCGTGAGAAGTGGAGTCACATGACCAACGCAATTACCAAATATGGTCATTTACCGAAACATGGTCTGTCTGGGCAATTTAACAAATAATTACTATGGTCTTTTTAACAGGTACTGAGCAAAGACATGGTACAAGCATTCGATTTAGACATCGTCTTTCCTCAGTAGAAGGAAAACATTCCGTAATGTTTTAGCTAGACCTCAGTGGCGCTGGACCTCAGATAATATGAACGTGTTCACTGTTCAAATTCATTATTTGTCATGAAGTTGCGTTCAGTTCATCGTTCTCATAAAAATGAACGTGTTCAATGAACGCGTTCTTTTGAACGCGTTCATGTACAACACTGTATGTATGTATGTATGGGGGTTGAATACTTCTGCAAGCAGAATATTTTAGTTTTTAATTCATTAATTCATTTATTTTAGTAGACAAATGGCCTATTTAGCCTTTAGAAATATACTAGAGCATAAGTGTTCACAGTGAAAATACTGATTGGGAAAATATGTATCTTTTGTAAACTAGAAAAAACCCTGATGACTTTCAAAGGGGTTGAATTCTTTTGCAAGGCACAGTCTCTCACCTACAATTGGACCTGCTATCATGATGTAGCAAATGCTTCACTCAATTTGAGAAACTTTCCCAAGGCGTTCTTACAGGCCCTATCTTAGAATTCTAGTTCAGTTGACGGTCGCAATTTTTAAAAGACACATTTTTTATACTATAACATTCATTTATCTCGGAGCCCCGGGCCATCAGCACTGGAGCCCCACAAGGCTGTGTGCTCTCTCCTTTACTCTTCTCCCTCTACACCAACAACTGCACCTCCAGCCAACCCTCTGTCAAACTCCTAAAATTTGCGGATGACACAACCCTCATTGGACTAATATCCAATGGGGACAAGGCAGCCTACAGAAAAGAAGTTGACAGCCTGGCTTTGTGGTGCAGCCAGAATCACCTGGAGCTGAACACCTGTAAAACAGTAGAGATAGTAGCAGACTTCAGGAGGAGCCCAGCCCCAACCGTCCCCCTCATAATGTGTGACTCCCCAGTTAACACTGTGGAGTCTTTCAGATTCCTGGGAACAATTATGGCACAGGACCTAAGGTGGGCGGAGAACATCACCTCCACAATCAAGAAGGCCCAGCAAAGGATGTTCTTCCTTCGGCAGTTAAAAAAATTGAACATGCCGCAGAAAGTGATGGTCGAGTTCTACACAGCCATCATTGAGTCAATCCTCACCTCATCAATTACCATCTAGTTCGCTGCCTCTACTGCAAAGGACAAAGCCAGACTGCAGCGGATCATTCGGTCAGCCGAGAAGGTCATCGGCTGCGACCTGCCGTCTCTCCTAGACCTGTTCCACTCCAGGACCAGCAAGAGAGCATGCAAGATCATCGCTGATCCTTCCCATCCCGGTCACCACCTATTTCAGAGACTCCCATCTGGCAGAAGGTTCCGGGCTATAAAGACCAAAACCTCGCACCACCTGAACAGTTTTTTCCCCACGGCAGTGGTGGTCACAAACAAGCCCCCTGCATCACACTGACTCTGGGTTTGCCAATTCCAATTCACTGCATCTTAGCCCTGCACGTGCCCAAATTATTTATTATTATTTAATATTCTATCTTGTAAAACATTTGTCTTTTATTCTTGTTTTTGCTATTTTGTTGTTATGTTATGTGTTTTATGTCCTATGCACCAACCACCAAGATAATTTCCTGTATATGTAAATATACTTGGCCATTAAAAGAATTCTGATTCTGATTCTGATTCTGATTCATAAAATAATACCAGGCTGGTGGATACATGAACCCAAGACTTTTATTTTGAAACCAGAAAATGGGTGTGTTGTCATTGACATTTCTGAAGTATTTGTTAGCTACCCTTCGCTACTGACTGATCAGTTGAGGATTTACAGTGTCTCTTGGAGTTATGGCTAGCAATCAGAGATGTCCGCGTCTGTTCTCATTGGATGAGACGGTATTCATGTGCACCAATGATGAGGATGACAGGGACGATCATATTGAAAAAATAAATAGTAATATTACGGCCTCCTCTTTATTCCGACTAGCTAAGTCTCCTGTATCGTCTTCGTATGGCTGTCACTGAGAAGTGTTGGTTGTCTAAATTACGTAAACGATCGGTATAACCGGACGCAATATTAATTCATGACTGGTTAAGACTTTCTATCGTTTCAATGTGATAGTTTAAAAATCAGGCAATCGACACTGTTACTCAATGAAAAAGTAAAGGTCCTGGTATTAACCAATCAATAATTGTTACTACTTCCGGGTATACCGATTGCCTACCCTTGCACCCATGGTCTACCGACAATCACTACTACATAAAATCTATGGTAGATGTGCTATAGTCCATATGTAGTTCATACTGGGATACTCAGCAGGTGATGTCACAGCAAACAATTGCCTTCTACAGTGATTGGGTGTGCGTGCGAGAGAAAGAGGGATGCAGAGAGAGAATCAGGGAACAAATCCGTATCTTTTGGTTTGTCTTGTTCCATGAAATGAATTGATCAATGAAAATGGAGGAAACACTGATGGATTCCACTGTGATTGCTTACAATTTTGGGAGAATTTGTATTCTTTTATGTGTCAGGACGTCATGTGTTCTAGCTCATCTGGGCTGTGCCAGCAGAGAGCAGTGAGGAAAAAAACTCCAGAGGACATGGAGGAGGAGAGGAACAACAAGAGGCATGAAGAGCACAGGGAAGCTTTAGTAGGACAGAGGAGAGGAGGAAGACATGGAAGCGGCAGGAGCGAGGGGGTAGATTTTCAGCACAGCAGAGGACCAACCAGTCATTCTCTTGGGTTTAAGATGAATTTGATCCTACCCTTCAACCATACTCTAGTGAGTCAGGGCCACAGACCACTTCAGTAGGAGAGATGCAGATTTTTGTGCAGATGGTAGGGCTTGCCTTTTTTGTTAATTTGGTGGAAAACACCAACCTCTATGCCTCTTCAAATACATACTTTGTGCAGTACATTTGTGGAGGAGATGAAGGTGTTTGTTGGAATAAACAATCTCACGGGTATCCATCGTTCACCCTCTTATCTTGACTACTGGTCATCCAATCCAGCCTTATGAGTGCCCTATGTGGCAGACACCATGCCACGAAATAGGTATGAGGAGTTGTGCAGATACCTACACTGTTCAAACCCAGGGACACTGGTGACAAGCTTCACAAAGTTAGACCGTTAATGTGTGTCCTCCAAACTTCTTCGGCCATGGAAAAATCTCTCAGCAGATGAGGCCATGATTACATTTGATGGCAGGTTACTGTGAAAAAGGTATATGCCTATGAAACCTTTCAGATGGCGTATTAAAGCCATTAACACTGTCAGCAGTTTTAAAAAGAAACTGAAAACACATCAATTTACGCTTGCTTTGAACTAGGGTGACTGCATTAAAGAGCCTCTTTCTTTTGCAATTTTCTGTAAAGCACGTTATAAACTGTCTTGATGTCTTGAAACTTGTCTTCATGTGCTATACAAATAAAGTCTGTTATTATATTATTATTTCAAAGGAGAAGAACACCGTCTATCAGTCTTCTTAATGTGGAAGGAAAGATTTTCTTTATTTTGGTAGTGTGGCTTGACTATCTGAAGGAAAATGGTTTGATAGATATTTCTGTGAAGAACGCAGGAATACCAGGTTTTTCTGGATGTTTGGAACATGGCAGCATGATTTGGCATGAAATTCAGGCAGCAAGGACAGAAGGCAGAGCTTCAGAGCTTAGATAATCAATTGTTAAGGCTATCAGTACTACTGGTAAACTGAAATTGTGATGCTGGCAGAGTGGAAGAGCAGGGTTTACGCTAGGTGACAGTGGCAAGCATGGAAAAGCAGTGGAAAGCATGTGGCAAGGCTACATAGCCACAGGTGGCTGATGTTAACTAGCTTTGTTCACAAGCAAGAGGAGGAAAATACACAAGCAACAGTGGCTTCTCAAGCAAATCGAGGGCAATTGTAATTTAGAGTAAACAAATAAATAAACATAACTACTGGCTACATACCTACATGCAACACATACATACATACATACATACATACATACATACATACATACATACATACATACATACAGGCGGCACATAAATATATACACAAGTACATACGTACATGCGTCGCAATCATTAAAGTCTTCTAAACTAGTGAGAAACGGAAATATTATTGTAAACGTGTGACATAATCCACTTCCAAATGTCAGGGGTGGGGGACTCAATTGAATTAGACATTTGCTCTTAAATTAATAATGTTTCAAATGTCTTTAACCATACTTTTTCATTTATATTAATGGTGGTTTTCTAGTTGATAACTATGAATCTCTTTGCACTCATGAGACCAATGGATACTGTCTTTTTCATAAAAGGGAGGCAGCTCATGTTATCCATGTAATTTAAAATGCATAATTTAGGATCAAAAGGGATCTTTTCTCTAATGATATTATACAGATTACAGTTACATTGTCATAAAGTAGGCCTATTAAAGTCCATCCAGATATTAGGAGGGAAGGGAAGTAAAATGAAAGAAAGAAAGGGGGAAAAGAACGCAAAGAAAGAGAGACTGTCCTTAGTCACTCCTCAGCGTGTCTGCAGGTCTCTTTCATTTTCTCTATCCCGTGTGAACATAAAAAAAAAAGGCTCGGAAATCTCCTCTTAATTTCCTCTGTCGCGGTGTGTGTATCGGAAAACTCTTTACATTCGTCATCTATCCATATCCGAAGCACAGCAGGATCTTTCAGGCGCGTTTTGAGGCCTTGCTCATGCAGCTTTTCTCGAAGTAGCCAAAACTCCTCTTGTCGCAGTTGTGTTTTCTGCGAAAAGTCAGGTGTTATCGTCACCGAATGTTTGTCAATAGTAAATTCCTCTGGAATAGGATCAGGATATCTTGTCTCTTCTGAAAATGAAGTAGCTTCATGATGATGGTGCGTGGCTTTGTTGAAGATCTTTCCACTCTGATCCGATAATTCGGTCAAATTCCTCCACCTGGGTTTTCAGGTTCGTCGACAGTGTTGATGCCAGGTAGGCCTTCATCTTAGTACCTTCACTCTTTTCTGGTACTTTATGCACTCTAAGATTGTTCCTTCGGGATCTATTTTTGACTTGATCCAAATCATCTGTAACTTTCGAAAGCTGTGATTCCAGGTGCTTTATTTTCTTTTTTTCTGTTCATTTTAACTTTGTGGCTTGATCGTGGACATCCAATGCAATCACCTCGTATTTTCGATCTATTGATGCAATGGTATCAGCCATTTAATCTACTTTAGTCGTAAGGTCATCAATGTTCCTGTTTTGCAGCGATATACTGTTTACCTCAATTGAAATTCTTTGTTTGAGTCCAATACTTCTTGCACCATAGTTTGTAATTTCTCCATTTCCTTTGACCGAGACAAGGTCATTGCTGCACAAACTGGGCCTGTAGGCATTGCAAATCACAACTTCTCTTCAAAACGTTGGAACATGTACTAAATGTTCAAGCGAAGCCGCTTAATGATTTAGGGGGAAAAAAACAGAAATATAGCATGAATTATAGAAGGCTTAAAACTGGGGATGAGCCAAGCACGCTACTCTCACGTCCGCCATCTTCTACCTCACCAGGTCATATTTTATTTCCAAAAATCACTTGCGTGTTTGAGTTGAGGTTAACGCCTTGCCATTAATGACAGGGACAGCTGAATTTATTTAGTGTGAGAGGGGCAGAAACATGGACTTGACACACATCCAAACAGTACTGGAGAATAGGGAAAAGCGTGGGATTAAAGATTGCTGGCTGATGTCAGAAGACAACTTCAAGTTCCACAGTGTATTGTTGTGATTGCTGAGACCAGTGAGTGTGAGCGCATTGTTTACTTTAAGTTAATGTTTCCCTTTGAAAATGCAATTGAGAAAGCCTTTGAAAGGAAGAAGCACTGGTAGTAGAAGCGTGGGAACGAGGTTGGCAAGCACACACACGACCAGTGGAGGGAAGTGTTAGAGGCTTTGCAGCTAAATTAACCACAACACTTCTGTTTGATTTTGGTTTTCGAGGATGGTCACTCAAAGGAGCTTTACAGGAATTGTCTGTGGCTGCTGAAAAAGTAAGCCAGTGTTTGTGGCCGAGGCGCTCGCAGACTAGTTGGGGTTGTGAATTAACCTGAACTAAAACTGAGATATGTGAAATCTTGTGAGAGAGATTCCAATCAGAAATAATATTTTAGTCTTATGACTCAAAGACCCTAACCCTACATATTAATGTGTTATGATTTATGCATATGCTTTGTTTCTTAGAATCAGAATTGGGGTTAAGCTTTTAATCTGTGTGTTGTACCGTATGTGAGCGTCTGTGTTGTAAGTGATGAGGAGGAAGGGATGTTTTGGAACTTTATGTCTCTAAGGTCATGAGGTCAGAGTGTTGTTCTGACGCTTGAATGCACATCCTGCTCTATATCACACAAACACCACTGGTGAGAGCTGGACTCAGGGTGCCCCACGGAATCAGAGCCCTGTCATCATCCCTCTGTATTCTATCAGTTGACATCCCTCTCTTGTCAACTAATAGAATACTTAAGGTCAGGCTTGTCCTCTGTCTTGTTGTCTAGTGTAGAAGTGAGATGCTAAAGATGATCAGATAATTTTCTTGGGAATCTTGCATCTCTCCTGCTGTGCACAGCTGAATAAAACCTGTATCCTGATTGAACAACATCTTCCGGACTGAGGTCTCCGTTTGTATGGTACAAAATTACTGTCACTTAATGGTGTATCCAGAGGTGTATCTGTTGTTGTCTCTGGTAGCAGCATGTGTCCTAACCCATCATGAGTATGGAAGGGGGTGGATGTGGGTCTGGGGTCGTGAATTAACCTGAACTAACACTGAGATATCTGAAATCTTGTTGAGGTGTATCCTGAGGAGAATCTCTTGTTGTCTGGTAGTGGCATGTGTCCTAACCCATCATGAGTATTGAGGGGGGTGGGTCTGGGATGTCAGACATGCCTGCTTGAAAACCCCAGGGAAACGCTCATGTTCAGCAGTTGTGGGTTACAGACACGAATGTCAAGGGCCTACTGTGAAGGGCCTTTACGCATCCCGGGTACAACATGCGGCGTGTGTTGCGGTGGTCACCAGACAGTTGTTGTTATATCCTTCTGCTCAGGATCTATGGTTGGGCAGTCATTATAATGGTTAGGTTAAGTTGTTAGGTATGTGTTTGGGTATAACTGACGTTACAGTGTGGTAATAATGGACTGGTAAATGCAAGCTTGTTGACAAAATGTAGCCTACTGCTGACAGTGTTGGTTGAACATTACTGATGTTTATAGTGCCGCTGTGAGTGAGGGCTGTTTAATGTCGGCCAGAGATGGGTGTGTGGATTGAAAATACTTTAGTCTTGCTGTCAAGTCATTATCTAATCGGTAGACAATGCCACGTGTTCTAGGCTATGTTGTATGCAGAGGTGTAAAAAGTACTGAAATATTGTACTCGAGTAAAAGTACCTTTACTTTGATGAAATTTTACTTAAGTACAAGTACAATTACCCATCTAAAAATCTACTAAAAGTAAAAGTACTAAAAGTAAAAGTAAAAAGTAGTTAATTTAAAATGTACTTTAAGTAAAAGTTACTTAGTTACTTCCATATTTATTCCCCTTCACCAACATAACAGTTATAGTGCAAATCAAGGTCGTTAGTGTTTTGACTTCCAAAGTCACTCAAATAAAACCAAAATCAACCAAAATGTAAGTGTGAGGGCACTTGTTTTAAAGACAGAACTGAGGATTTATTTGAAAGCAGACTGTGCTTTTCCTATGTAATAATGAGACATGAACCACATGACGGCAGCAATAAAAACGTATGTGTGTAATGTTGTTAGAGGAGCACCTGTAGTCGTTGTTAATAACGGATCTCCTAAAAAGCAAATTTGTAAGACAGCATAATATGCTAACATACTGCAGCTTGCTAACCTTTTTAACAAGTTGGAACAGGCAAAGGCTATCTAGCAAGCTTTCAGTTTGTGCCATCCTGTGCCATACAAATACATGTACTTTAGGCATATTGCAACAGTTTTGCTGGAGGCACTCTACTGATGAACAGTTTGGAGTCTTAAATGAATGTGATAACTCAAAGTTATTGCAGTGTTTTTTTTTTTTTACTCAGTAACGGATGTGATTTCCAATGTAGCAAAGTACAATACTTCAGTCAAAATCTACTTAAGTAAAAGTAAAATTACCGATTAAAAAAACTACTGGAAAAATTACAAAGTACACAAAAAAACTACTCAATTACAGTAACGTGAGTAAATGTAATTCGTTACTTTACACCTCTGGTTGTATGGCACGGTGGCTCAGGTGCTTGCACTGCCGTCTCACAGCAAGAAGGTTTGTGCAGTATGTCGTTTGTGCAAATAAAATCTGACAATTATTATTATTATTGTAGGCTTGACAAGAGGTTATCAAACTTTTTGGGGGCTAAGACACATCAAATGTCTAATCGGAACGTCAAGGCACATATTTTGACAAATAAATGTAAGTTTTAATAAGATGAGGGGTCTGATTTTTATAGAAGTTCTTTGGATGTATAAAATCTCTTACAGACCACCAGGTCACCCGCTTGAACTAATTCACATCGTTAGATGTGTTACATTCTCCAAAATTCAATAGTTCAGTTCATTTGACGGAAACCATAAGTACCAAAGAATTAATTCACATTTACCAGCATGGTAAACAACAGAGACAGGAAAAGAAGTGGTAACTCCATGCCTTTGAAGTGGTCCGAATATGGGTCCATTTTTCAATTATCAATATTCCTTTAGTCCGTGAGGGTCCACCAAAGAATCAAAACAGAAAAATGAATGAAATGAAAAGTGAAAATGAAAGTGAATATCATCATGTGAAGTCCATTGCTCACTTCCTGCTAACGTCATTCGTCAAACAAAGACCGCAATTACACTGACATGAACAATATTTTCTGTTCTTCCTTTCTCCTGTGTTGTTGGGTATGATTGTTTTTGTTACCTTATTGGCTACAGAACAAAAGTGTCACCACATTTCTCTGTTTAGTTTTCATCCCTTTTCTTTTTCAGTACGGTTTAAATATTCAATTTGATAGTAATTCCTGTCTTTGTTGAGCAAGAGTTTTGTGCGAAAGGAATTAAAAGCCTGTCCCATAAATGGGATCCAAATTCTGCTGAATTGGCCTAACCAGACTGCTATTAAACTCATATTTTCAGTAACATTTCCAGTTGTTGCTTATTGTACACTGAGTCCCATTCGATTTCACTGAAAAAGCTGTAAAAACCTCATTTAACTACACTTTTCTGCAAATTTCCTGTTCTACACTGAAAAGATTATTTGTCAGTTTAAGCTAAAATATATGCCTCAACAGTTCAAGGTACTGTGTGTAGTTTTTAGTGGAATCTAGCGGTAAGGTTGCAGATTGCAAACAATTGAATAGCACTCCCTCACCCCTCCCTATCCAAGCGTGTAGTACAACCTACAGTGCCGGTCAGATGCCAATGACTACTTCCAAAATGTTGTAATCGTCTACAACCGCAAACGATGAGGTAACTTTAGATAGACTAGGCTAACGTCATTACCTAGCTTCAGCAGATAGAAGTTACCCATACCCTGCTGTGTATAATGATGACATTAGAATAGGTTATGAAATTTAACATTACTCATTAAGCCACTTTCTCAGTAAGGTATTGATATTGTAGTACTTGTCAAGGCTATAACATATGGGCTAGCTCATACTGGATTTACCTCAATATTTGCTACAATCATAGCCTAACTGACTAACTTTAGTGAAAGTGTTCATTGCTCTGCCAAATTGAGTTGCTTGTTCGAAATGCCATTTTTGTAAAGATGATTATTTTAACTTTTGTAGCAATATCCCCATTATCGGTTACCTTCAAATAGTTATTCAGATTATCCTCATTTAAATACCAAAAAGCAAATAAAAAACAATTCTTGCATGGGGCTTTAAAGTAAATAAAATGTGTATTTCCCCCTGTTTTTACAATGACAATGCACAATTTTTTTATTTAGTTTTTCTTAAAATGTTCTCCCGGGGAGCATACCACAGAAAGATTACACTTTCACTCTGAACCACTACGTTGCCAGCACCTGGTGCCCCCCTTGGAGATTTGTTCTACTTGCACCATGTTTTGCTGTTGTTGACCAATAAACCATTGAAAGGATTTCCCTCATCTTCAATGCTTGAAAAGGCGTTGAAATGCTAAATCTGTATTTGTTTTATTACTCACACAAAACATAAATCGTCATTGAAGGCCTACCATAAAAACTGTAATCTTTTTAATAATTACAGTAAAAGGAATGCATTTACATTCTATAATATTAAAATGCACACATGCACTAATGTTACAGCTAGAAAATTATCAGATTACTTTGCATTACCTAGCCATGGAGTACCTTGAGTTCCTCTGATATGATGCTCAAACCATGCTAGCTAGCTCAACAGTTTAACTCACAACACTAGCACCACATTTCTCAGTGTATTATCAACCAAGACCTCCTACTTGACTCACTCATCAAACAGATCTCAAACACATCATTTTTTCATCACGCAACATTGCCAAAATCAGAAAAGTCCTATTCCTTCAAGATGCAGAAAAACTAATCCATGCTTTTATTGCGTCACGACTAGACTACTGCAATGCTATTCTGTCCAGATGTAGCAACATCTCAATAAAGAGCCTCCATCTTGTACAGAACACTGCCACTCGCACACTTACTAGAACTACAAAATGTGAACATATCTCACCTGTACTAGCCTCCTTGCACTGGTTCCCCGTCAAAAGTAGAATTGATTTCAAAGTACTCCTAACATATAAAGCCCTAAACGGCTTAGGTCCCGAATTACTTCAAGGAATTAAATGTCCCCTATAGCTGACCAAGACCACTTCTTTCCCAGAGTGCAGGTCTCCTTGTAATACCAAGAATATCAAAAAGCACAATAAGAGGCAGAGCCTTCTGCTACTCAGCCCTTCTCCTGTGGAATAATGTTCCTGCTTCCGCTTTCCATCTTTAAATCAAGACTAAAGACATTCCTCTTCCTCCTATAGTCATGAATAATGCATCAAAAACCCAACACCTGTCGCAACATTGCTTCATACTTCTTGTCAGCAATATTGCTGTGTTTAGCAGGAGTGGGCTACAGACAGCACATGTTGTACTGTGAAAGATTGCACTTACTGATCCCGAGTACAGCTTGCTGCGCATGTTGTGGCTGTCGCCAGCCAATTGTCCACTGTTGTTGTATCCTGCCACTTTTACTATCCTATCATCAAAACTAAACATGAACAAAATTCCCATACACCTTGCCGGGCAACCTCTCCCTCTTCTTCTATATCATATTATGCTAATACTGATAAAGTGGCCATATTACCTACTGCTGATTGGTTACCTAAATGTATCTCTTTATCTGTTTATCAAATTGATGTTTACCTACCAAATTTTCTCTCTCTTATAGCATGACCTTTGCTCGCAAATGGCTCGATAGTTGTGACAACATTGTCCACCTGATCCACTTGCAGAAACCCTCGGCCTAAACCTTCCCATCCCCACCACATGGCCATGCACCTCTCCCCCATACTCTGTGCTAGCCTTCACCTGGAATGTAAATAATTGCCACCATCGACATAGTTTTCTGTTTCGTTGCTATACTTGTAACCTTACTAGCACACTGTATACCAACTAAGCTGTTCTACAATACTTGAATGCTTTCTTCCCACCTTATCCACTATCAATTTTGTGTATGCATCATGTACTGTATATACCATGCTATGTGTGTGTGTATTGTGTACGTATATACCATGCTACGTGTGTGTGCATCATGTACGTACTGTATATACCATGCTATGTGTGTGTGCATCATGTACTGTATATATCAAGCTATTTTTGTGTGTATTGTGTACATTCACCACAGCTGTGCTAGCCTTCTTATCCTGATATGAATCCTATACAAATGCATCTGCCACCCCCCCTTCTTTTTTCTATCTCCACCTCTCTACCAGACCGGCTCCAAGACACCCCCCCCCCCTCTCCTCAATAAGCCGAGGTTTTGCTCAAGATTTTTTTTCCGTTAACAGGGAGTTTTTCCTTGCCTTCTGCGCCATTGCAAGCTCCATGGGGGTTCAGGTCCTGGGCTCTGTGAAGCGCCTTGAAGCAATTTCATTTTTCTGGTGCTTTATAAATAAAATGTAATTGAAACTTTTCCAACTAACTGCAAATACTTGTATGTGCTCTGATCTGTAGTGATATTGTGAGCACTGTAATTACAAGTGAAAAGGTAAAGTTTAGTAATATTAAAGTTACTTGTTAGTAAAATGGCTAACAAAACCTTTGTAAACTAGACATTTGTGTCTCCAACATGCCACCATACGATACATTACTCCAGGCTGTATGGCCTCTCCGTTCACTATGGAGCCTGTGCTTTGAAGCTAGACATCAGTATTACAATAGTATTGCAGTATTGATAACTTGCATGCAGAGAGTATTCCCATTTCTCTTAACCAAATAGGCTCTGAATATTAACACCATCTGGCTTTTGTGTGGAAAGCTTCTAATTCCAATGTTGACTTAAAATCTTCTGCATACAGAGTCAGAGTCAAAGGTGATCCTCGAAGTGTAATTAAACCAGAGCTTTAAACCTTCAAGCTACAATATTGATTGTAAATTGTATGTAACTGTTTAAAATTCAAAAGTCACATTTTAAGTGGAAAGAGGAATTGTATTTATTTTTAAATGTATTTTAATCACAAAGTAGTGTGGGCTATTATGAAATGTGTATATATAAATAAAGATGCGTTTGTTTAGCTAATAAATGTGCGATATTCACCGTTTCTCGTGTGTACAAAAACGGTGCAAAACGGATTGTCAGGTACTATTTCCAAAGGTTCATTTTAGTCCCAGTGCATTTAGGTTCAAAACTGTCCCCAGAGGTAGCATTCATATTTTATTACAAACGGTACGAACTGTGATGCTACAAATACGTAGGTAAATGGGTTGGTAAGTGCGTACATTTGAGGTTACTGCCCCAAGAAGAACCTGCCGAACCCCTCCAGGTAGCCTAGAAATGTTGTACAATTTTATCTGACAGTGAAGGATCAGCAGGAATAGCAGGCTGCATTAAAAGTGAAATTTCTGTGCTGACAAAAAGCCTACTCTGACAGTCGAACACTAAGCAAATCTAACTGTTTTTCATCCGACCAGCATGTGGTCAAACAATTAGTTTTGCAAGCAGTTCGGTCGTAATTTCACCAGTATGCATCAATAGCCACTGCTATTCGACATTGGACAAAAAAACACAATGAAAATTAAAATTCCAGTTTACTGTAGATTGTGAAGCAGATGGGTGATATCAACAATCGTTTCAAACGTCCCGTGAAAGCACACACGGATTTTAAACTATTGCTGCCAGTGGTGCTGTTCATCTATTTTAGACAGTAGCTTACAGTAGCCTAGACGGCATTTCAAATATCATTAATGTGATGTTTTCTCTAGCGAAATTGTCACACTCCCCTACATGTGGTTTAAACGTTAGGCTATATATCGACCAATAATGCCGGCACGTGATCAGTAAAATAGTGTAACAACGGTGAAAGCGAAAGATTTTACACTCACCATCTTCCTTCTCATCGAACACTGGCCTTTTGGAAGAGCTACTAGCCCCCATCCTCTTCTTCCACTTTCCCCAATGAAACATTGTGCATAAGACGAGATAGCATTCCTCGCAAAATATGCTACTTGACTGTTACTTAACGCTACACGCTCGGTGCAGGCATTGTGTCATCCGTCCTCTACTCTGTGCTTTCATGAATTCATCTTCATCCAGCAAAAATTGCGTCGATGGTACAAACTGTGTCCAGTTTAAAGGACGTGCTTAGCTTGGCCTGTGTGTTCTTGCTTAGCTCGACTGACTTCTGCAAGAAGTAGGTCTCCGCTTGCCACACGTTGCAACACACTTTGCCGCCGCCCATCCAAGAATATGTCGGCCAGGTGCCAGTAGCGAAGAATGTTTATTTTTACGATAGCCTAGGTTATTTTAGATCATCTAATACATCATTGTGTCGTAACACGGAGTAATAGGGCCACGACTTTTTGACATTAGGAGAGGTTAAAATATTACCAGGAAAAAAGTCTTTATTTTGAAAAGCCTAGTTAAATATACAAATATTTTGGTAATAGAAAAAGTCAGAATACTATGAGAACAAAGTCATTACATTTCATGAAAAAAATATTAAATAGTCAACTGACAACTAACAAAACTACCAAATGAAGTTTGCAATTGATCCGCTTTTGGCAGCCACGGTTTGACCAAGGCATTGTGCCACACACATCAGTCAATCATTTCAGCCCGAGTTTTTTCCGGGTTGAACCACCATTTGACATAGTCATCTATTTTTGTAATGAGTCAATTAGAATACACTTCCAAAAAGAAAAAAAACCGATATCTCCGTTGAACCTTAACGTCACATTCGCATAATCACCATGTTCATATCGTAGTGAACTAGCGTGGATGAAGGTGCCGTGCAGCAGAGATCTCAATTTCTACGCGATTACTGTATTATTATTTATTATTTATTTATTTTATTTTCGGCAAACTCCTTCAGGGTGCCCAATTATTCAAATGCACACACTCTCTTTTAAGACAATAGGACCACAGGTGGGCAGGCCTTACTTGGGAATGACATTTACCCTGATGGTGGAAAGATAACACATGGCACAAAACAGCATAAACACATCACAAAATGATAACAGTTACACATGCTCATTAGACATTACGCATACACTCTTACTAGACACAAAAGGGATGCACATCAACAACAACACACCACACACCTGATGCATGCTCACGCCCAAAAAAATCTGCTAGCCCACCGCCAGCACTCTGTTTGTGTCTTCAGGACATTGATATGGTCATCACAGGTGTCCAGTCTGGACAGCCCGTTACGGCTTCACTGAGTGGGGGGTGGAGGATTTCATCTCAGCTCCAGCCCCACCCCTGGAGTGCCTCCCAGGCTCTCTTTATCAGGGCACCAAACCCTGACGTTGGACGCCACAACCTCCGTACCTGCACCAACCCAGGGGTTTGTATAGATAATTAATGTATGTGCAAATCACTGAGTTATAAGCAACATCAGATGTGAGGTGAACTTCGACTCCTTAAACCTGACCTGCCCAGGTTACTAGTAATAATACTATTGTTGTGTGTTTCTGAGATTTTAGCACAGGTTTAATTAAGTGTTGTTTCCAGGTCAGTATGTACTAATGTCTTCATTAATCTTGACAATAACAAAAAACAGACAAACACAGCTAAACATGCAGGTTATAATCTTGCTGGCTTGCCTTAGCACAGCTGTTGCTCGGTAGACTGAAGGAATGGATGCTGTCTTACACCTGTTATCCTCCACGAAGTCTGACTAGTTTTGATTTAAATCGAGAGGTTACCAAACCAAGCTGTGATGCTTTATCTAATAAGGTTCTCAAAGACCGCCTGATAAAATGTCAGTCACCGATAAATTTATGATCCGCTTACAAGAAGTCATTCTAATTGATGATTGGTTAAGATTACCTTCAGCTGACCGGAACGGAAAACGCAATTTTTTTGATTGGCTAATACCAGGACCTTTATTTTTTTGTTGAGCTAAGATGTCGATTGCCTGACTTTTAAACGATCGGGTTCTTTTAGTTTTTTTTATTATTTTGAGTTATATGGCTTAATTAATACTCAACTGGCTTGTTAACCGAACTTTTACAAAGTCATACGGCTAAACATACTACCGACTTGTTAACCGAACTTTTAAACCTGTCAAACCAGATGTTAATAGTTGCAAACACACCAATGCAGTAGCCTAGAAATGCCAAGCCCCCTGAACCTCTCCTTGTATGCATCATGCTACATGTTATTGAAATGAGTTCCTGAATTTTTTTTTCTACAAGAAGCAGACAGCTGAAGCTCATGTTCACATTTTTTTATTTAAGAAATTGTTGCAAAGAAAAGAGCAATCTACCTCGCAATTTCTATTCATCTTGGTTACAACCTGGCTGTCCACCTCCCAGCAGTCAGCCTCTTTTTTTCTGAAAACCTTGGAGATAGAAATTATTACCAAAAAGTTTCCAATAAATGTCTTTGAAACAAATCTATTTAATTTGTGACATAATCTTGACATTAGTTATCAATAAATATATTTCACATTGGTTTACAGGTGTTGCTTGCAAACCTGGTGCAGTAATTATACTAGGGTGCAGATGTACATGTAAACACATGATAACGCCTGGCTCACACTGTTGCGGTGCAATGCGTTGATCCAACGGATGATGGAGGGTGTGTCTGCCGCATGCGCTGTAGCTTTTGCAATGCAACCGTCATAGCGAAAACAACAAATCATATTTTTTCCCACTCGGGGCATACAATACAAAAAGATAGCCTGCTTTCAGTGGCTTTTATACAAACATGTATTCCGATTTGGTTGTGAGGGTAGCTAATGTCTATACATTGCATAGGAGGTGTAGCAGCAACGTGGTGTCCGTCGTTGTTGGGTGCACTCCATCCTGCAGAGAAGAGCTCGACACAGAGAATACCATGCACTTGTCCAGGAGCTGCGTTTGGATGCAGTGTTATTTAGACAGAATTTCCGCATGACGCTGGAAAACTTTGGGGAGTTGCTCTGCAAAGTAGCTCCGCTGAAGGCCAACACATGGATGCGGTTGGCAATTGGACCCATTGAGCGCCATCTGCCTACGGTAAGGTTTGTTTATACAATTATATTGATCACCTGCTGTAGGCTACTTCTTTCATTTGACTTGTAAAGCCTCTGTATGATATAGAGAGAGAATGCATACCAGGGAGAGAATCTCAGGTACCTGGCCTCTGGTGATTCTTTTAGGACCATAGCGTTCAGCTACTGGGTTGGGCTTTCAACAGTGTGTGGCTTTGTCAGGGAGGTTGCAAGTGCCATCTTGACTGCCCTGGTGGAGGAGACCATGCCAGTTCCCAAAATGGAGGACTGGAGGGCCATTGCTGCACAGTTCAGGAGCAGTGGAACTTTCCACACTGTCTCAGTGCGATTGATTGGAAGCACGTGGTCCTTCAAAATCCACGGAATTCCGGGTTCCTCTTTTTTTTTATTTCAAGTCAACCAACACAGTGGAAACATGTATTGTGGTCAGAAGAATCAGTATTTCAGGTATTTTTTGGAAGAATTGAACACTGTGTGCTCCGGACTAAAGAAGAAAAGGACCATCCAGACTGTTACCAGCAACAAGTCCAAAAGCCGGGGTCTGTCATGGTATGGGGTTGTGTCAGTGCCCTTGGCAAAGGTAACTTACACTTCTGTGACTTCTGAAAAGTACATAGAGATTTTGGAGCAACATATGCTGCCTTCAAGACGACATCCTTTCCAGGGAAGCCCATGCATTTCAACAAGACAATGCAAAACCACATTCTGCACACATTTCAAAGGCATGGCTGAGGAAGAAGGTTGTGTGGATGCTTGACTGGCCTGCCTGCAGTCCTGACTTGTCCCCAATAGAAAATGTGTCGCACATTTTGAAATGCAAAATGCAACAACGAAGACCCCATACTGTTGCACACCTTAAGACTTGTTTTCAGGAAGAATGGGACAAAGTTACAGCTGAAACGCTTCCCCACTTGCTGTCTTCAGTCCCTAAATGTCTTTTAATGGGAAAAAGAATGGCAACATTACAAAGTGATAAATGCTTTACTGTCCCAACTTTTTTTTAAATATGTTGCAAGAATAAAACTTTTTTTGGGGGTTGTACTTTACTTAACTAACCTAACCTCAAATATTAACAGAACTTTTAATTAGAATTATGTAGTGAAGTGTGTGCAGTGGTGAGTGTAAAAAGATTAGTGTAGGTCAGAATGTGTAGAAAAGTTTTAAATTGCTGATGTTCTTGCCTCCAGCACAGCCTCCTGCTCTTGTTCAGCCCTGAAACACCAGCTGGTGCACTCTGAACCGCACCCTTGCTGTTTAAATGCCAGTAAAAATAATTTACACTCCAGTGTCTAACATCACACCACTCACTGGTCACCACCCACCACCCACAGGTCACACTGCGTCACTACGCTTCGTCAGCTCACCCACTGTGCTCCTGTTCAGCGCTACGTTGCAGCCGGGTCCGTGATGCCCAACAGACAGGACAGACAAACATGCAAGATAAATTGTCCACTGGTCGGCCTCTCCGAGCCGACCAGAATAATAAAAATAAATAATCCCACACGCCCTGGCCGTCACCACACAGAGGACGTCACGTCGGTTTGCAGAAATCCAGTGAGCCCAATGCTGGAGTGGATCCTCCTCCGCACTGGTCCTGATGTTAAGCAGGCACCGCCCCCGACGATCGCGTAGTCCACTGCCTCTTCCTGCTCTTGCTTGCGTTCCCTCACGGGGCGGTGATCACAAGACCCACTGGGAAGCACAAACACTCATTGGTGGTGGAAGTCGAACTTCCCTTCAAGGGATACTTATCGTGGGTTCGATGGGTTCTCTGCTTTCTCTCGGTCTCCTCGTAGTCGCGCTGCTGCACTCCTGCAGGTGTAGTTCCAGTGCAATGCCGGTGGCTCTCTGCCTGCTCGTCTTCCGTCTCTCTTCCATGAACCGAGTCTCCTCTCGCATTAACGCATCCCCACCTCAAGTAGCGCTCGCCCGGTGGAGACAATCAATTAAATGACCAATGCCTGCAAGCTTTCCCTTTACCCACAGGTGTCCATGATCAAAGTCCATTACCGTGCGATCATTGCACCAGCCCCCAATCATTGTTAATGACAAACAACGCACCACACAGCATATAACTTTCAGACTTCCCTTTACACACGTAATTTTCATATAACTCATATAGACGTGACACCCACAATTACACGACACCTACACTTTCAGAGGCTTGCTGGCTGCTGTCCTGGCTCACCTCCTCCTCCTCTGGCACAGGGCTGGGGGTTTAAGGGAGAGGGGAAGTGCAGGGGGGTGGGGGGTTAAAAACCCCATCACTGCCATGTAGCGCCATGACTGACAGCGCGACACTCCTGTCCCACCTATTTTGGCCTCTTTCTCCCTGTTTCTGTCCTTTTTAAATCTGTCCCTCAACGACCTCCACCTTGTCTTGCATAGTTCCTCTATTGAAATGAAAAAATGTAACTGAAATAAAAACAATTCTGAAATGACAAACATTTAATAAATTATTCCTCAATAACGTCACCTCACATAACTGGTTTCTTCCAACTACTGTATGTGGTGAGATGACTGCAGAGTGTTTAGGCCTCTCTCTCCAGTCATCCATGGCCTACTGAGTTTAACCTAACAAAAAGAGAAAACAGAAACAAACACCAAAATAAAAAACCTAAATAAATCAGTGCTTCCAAATCAAATAAAAACACCAAACACAATCCTTGGGTGTGTAGCCGGGTAGCTTTAGGACCCAGGAGCTTTTAGGCAGCCCATGGCTGACGTGCTGTTTCCTTAATGAGACCCGCGATAGTTTAAGTTGGCGTGTAGTACTGGAGGCAATTGTTTGCTGAAGCTGTAGCTTAATGTTTTTACCACGTAGCGACAGCCTCCTCAGCTTGACGCGACGGTGGACAAGCATGGAGTAGCGGGGTTAGAAACTCAACAGCCCTCGGTATGTTTTGTTAAGTCATAAAGAACATTTTATACTGATGCTGTTTGGATGGTGTAATTAATACGGGTATTTCTACCACAGGTAGTGTCCAGCGACTGCCACTGTTTTTCCCATATTAGTTTTCCCATAGTTTGGTTTCTTTCTGTTCTCAGTTTGGTTTTGTTAAAGGGGCTGTTTTGTGTGCTTATTATTTTGGGGTTATGCCTGTATTTTGAGCCTTGGGTATGCTAGACTTGCTAACCTGGTGTGGTAACCACCTGACCAAAGTGATGGGAAAAGATACGTCCGAGTAGCTGTAGGAGCGTAAAAAAAGCAGCCAGAACCAGGTTCTGTGGCGCAATGGATAGCGCATTGGACTTCTAGTGAGCAATGGAAAAAAGCCATTCAAAGGTTGTGGGTTCGAGTCCCACCAGAATCGTGCGCTTTTAAGGATGATGTACAGCGTGGTGCCAAGACCTTCTGCTGTGCCCTTCCCACGACCCAAAAAGGGTTTTTATTCTTGCACCTCATACAGTGAGCAAAACCTG